>NC_037678.1:12978156-13040656 GCF_003255815.1 Theropithecus gelada
AAAAAAAAAAAAAAAAAAAAAAAAAAAAAAAAAAAAAAAAAAGCCAGGCACGGTGGCTCACGCCTATAATCCCAGCACTTTGGGAGGCCGAGGCAGGCGGATCAGGAGGACAGGAGATCGAGACCATCCTGACCAACATGGTGAAACCCCGTCTCTACTAAAAATAAAAAAAAAATTAGCTGGGTGTGGTGGCAGGCGCCTGTAGTCCCAGTTACTTGGGAGGCTGAGATAGGAGAATGGTGAGAACCCGGGAGGCGGAGCTTGCAGTGAGCTGAGATGGCGCCACTGCACTCCAGCCTGGATGACAGAGTGAGACTCCGTCTCAAAAAAAATAAAAAATAAAAATAAAAAAATAAATAAAGAAGCTACCTTTTACCTCCAGCCTCCACAAGGTAAGAGGGAAGATCTTACAATTCTCCTAGGACACAAAGGGGAAGGAAAGGAGAAAATTCCAGCCCCAATGTGTCAGGGCCCAGCCAAACCCAGGTATCTCTAACTTCTGCCTGGTTTTACACTCTCTGGACTCTCAGAAAACCTCCACTGTTGCTAAACCTGAGAATGTTTTGTATGACCCACAGCTGAAGTCCTGTGTCTTAGATCAGTGAGCCAGGGGCCCACCTATCCCCCCAGCCCAGTTGCTGCTGAGACCCAGGCGGACACTTGTGGCATTCACAACGGTCAAGGGCTGCTGAGTGCCCCTTTTCCACCCCCTGCCTTTCTGCTGGCCAGGATGACTCTCCAACATCCCCAGAGGTTTGGTTCTGGAGCCAACCTCATGGTTCAACTCTGCTCAAGCCTGCCTTAAAAGGGGCTGGCCATGACCCCAAGCCACGCTAGACAGTGGCCGGTGTGCCCGGGTCCAAGAGGCTTCCCTGAGGCCTTGGCAACGATGAGGCCCCAACAGCAGTTAAAGCCTAGGGAGACAGCCCTCACTAGACCAGGGAGAAGCCAGCCACCGCTTTCAGGGGCAGAGTCCAGGAGCGGGGCTGTGACAGCGGGGGATCATCAGGGCTATGGGTTAAGGAGCTCAGGTGGAGGGGTCGGGGGCTAGGAAGCCTAAGCAATAGGAAGCTGTGTCTGAGGAGAAACAAGAAAAAAAGGGGTGTAGAGGCCTTTGAAGGAAGTTCAGCAAGAGCTGGGAAAGGCATCTTGGAGGCTGAGGGGCCAGGCTGAAGGTAGTGACAGGGAGCTTGGAGTTATTAATACTTCTGGAGTCTAAGACTCTTCCAAGCCTGTAGGTGTGGGGGTTTCTCACTGTGTGGCCAGAGGCTGGGACCTGCGGGAGGAATCAAAAGGGTCCTCCCTTCCAGGACGGGGTAATGAGCAAATGTGAGTAGTTGCGTGCTCCAGGAACGCCATGCAGGGCCAGAGAGTGGAGGATTCGGGGCCTGAGGACTGTAGGGTCCCTCCCTCCCGGGTGTGAGATGCAACCCCGGGGCACCGCTCGCGCGCTCCTTCCCCGGGCCGCTACTCAGCGAAGCAATGTGAGCCTGGGGGGTTGGGGCGCAGCTCACTCCCCCTCCCAGGGGTCGTGGCCCAGGGATCCGACAGGTGGGCGGCGCCCGCTCCAACCGCTGGACCGCGCAGAGGACCGGGTCCTCCATCACTCCAGGGTCTGAGGGGCCGACTGAGGACACCGCCCCTCCCGGGCCGGGGGCGGGGCGTGAGGAGGGGGCGCCCCGTACCCCGCCCCCACCGTGAAGGGGCCCGCCTCGTGCCCCCGGTTCCGGTTCCGGTTCCGGTCCGCGCCCCTCCCGGACACTCACTGATTCGCGCCTCCAGAGTCTCCGGCTCCATCGCGGGCTCCATCCGCCACCGGCCCCCAGCCTCGGCACCGCCCCCCCGCCCCCCCAGCTCTCGCGGGACCTCCTGGGCACCGCCCTCTGTCGATTAAAGGGGCAACGTCCGCACGGGCGCGCTTGGCACCATAGAGAGGCCAACGAGGTCGCCTAGAGCGTCGCGTACTCGCCCAGCCCCTCCCCCAAGCGGTGTCTACGTCGCGGCTGGGACCAGCCGCCTGCCTTTCCGTTCCCGGCGCTCAGGCGGGAGGGGAAGCGGAGAGACTGGAGGGTAAGGGCAGCACCATGGAAACTCCAAGGGACGCTCTAACTCGTTCTGCGTCACGGAGATGTCTGTGACCGCCTCCGGAAGAATGCACTGCAGGCATGTTGTTGAGGGGCTCTGAGGCCACTTCCGGAGCCCTGAGCGGGTACTTCCGCTCAGAGGCGAACGTGGGAGAGGCCGTTAAAAGGGCGATAAGGTACGTCGCTATGTACCTTGGCTGCTGTGAAGATGACGAAAATAAATCAGTTTCTTGAGTGCTTACAGTATTCTGGGCATTGTCCTAAGCACTATTTGTAATTAATCCATATACTCCTGACTCCTTGCAACAAACCCACCAGATAATTCGGAGGCTGCACAAGTGGCAGAGGCTGAACCCTGTGCCGTCTCCAGTAAACGTTTAATGAACTCTTTGCAAATGCAAAGCACAGGGCACGGGAGGAGATAGACAAGGCGAGATATTTATTACAAAGTGTGATAGGGGAAGCCCACGGGGTAGAGGGAACAAAGGAGGGGGCTCCTCCCCCAAACTGGGGTGGGGTGGGTGGGAGTGTTGTCAGGGGAGGGGTCGTGTCAGGGGAGGTTTCAAGAGAAAGTGATACTGTATTTGGCTGAAAGTCTGACTTCTCCACGTAGAGCTGGTGTGAAAAGATATTCAGGGAGAAAAAGTAAGATGAAGGCCGAGGCGGGCGGATCACGAGGTCAGGAGATCGAAACCAACCTGGCTAACACAGTGAAACCCCGTCTCTACTAAAAAAAAAAAAAATAGCCGGGCATGCCTGTATTTCTAGCTACTTAGAAGGCTGAGGCAGGAGAATCGCTTGAACCCGGGAGGTGAAAGTTGCAGTGAGCCGAGATTGCGTCACTGCACTCGGACTGGGCGACAGAGCAAGACTCCGTCCCCACCCCCGGCCCCCCAAAAAGTAGAATAAGTCCAGGGAATTGGAAGTATTTCAATACGGCTACCAGATATCTGCAAATAGATATCTATTTGCAGGAGATATCTTGGAATTAGGCTGGGGCAAGATCACCTAGGTCCCATGTTTTGCTGCCTTTTTTTTTTTTTTCCACTGTGAGCAACGTTGGAGGTGTCGTTAGTTTTACGGATGGTAGCAAAGTCAGGCTTTTGTTTTAGAAAGGTCCAGCAGTGGGAAGAAGATAGCAGTGGGGGCCAGACCAGAATCGAGGAGGACAGTACGAACAGACTTCCTAAGCTCGGCGCCTTTTCTCCTGTATCTCCCTCCATCAAAGACCTCCCTCACCTTGTGTCGTCACGACCTGGCGGCTCCTGGTCCCCGACTCACCTGGGTCCATCACACTCTGTCGCCCCCTCCTGGCCGGCTGGGAAACCGGCTCGTGGCGACGTCTCCAGCGGTCCTGTGCCTGGGAGGGTTAAAGCTCGACTACGACTAGGGAATCTGGCGAATCCGGTTCTGCCTTGGCGACTGACCTCGATTCACCTTGCAGAAACGCAGTAACCTCATCCAGAAGATGAGGGGGTTGTGCTGGGTCAGTTTTTCCCCTAAACTCAACCATTCAGCAACTGGGATGCTTTTCTAAATTCTCTCCCGCAGGCCATTGAGATTATACAGGGAAGTGATACGTATGTTTATTGCATTCCTCGATAAAAGCTGTAACGTAGTGTATACTTATAGCTTTTTGTGTCCTTTATTGCTGAAATGAATTTTATATGTATATATATTTGTTTTATTTTGTTTTTGAGACGGAGTTTCATTCTGTCTCCCAGGCTGGAGTGCAGTGATGCGATCTCGGCTCACCACAACCTCTGCCTCCCGGGTTCAAGTGATTTCCCTCCCTTACTCTCCCAAGTAGGTGGGATTACAGGCGCCTGCCACCATGCCCGGCTAATTTTTTCGTATTTTTGGTAGAGACGGGGTTTCACCATGTTGGCCAAGCTGGTCTCGAACTCTGGACCTCAGGTAATCCACCCGCCTCAGCCTCCCGAAGTGCTAAGTTTTACAGGCATAAACCACTGCGCCCAGCCTATTATATTTATTTTTGGGACAGAGTCTTACTCTGTCGCCCAGGCTAGAATGCAGTGGCACGATCTCAGTTCACTGCGACCTCTGCTTCCTGGGTTCAAGCGATTCTCCTGCCTCAGCCTCCTAAGTAGCTGAGATGACAGGCATGCGCCATCATGCCCGGCTAATTTTTGTATTTTTAGTAGAGACAGGGTTTCGCCGTGTTGGCCAGGCGGGTCTCGAACCCCTGACCTCAGGTGATCCGCCTGCCTCGACCACCCAAAGTGTTAGGATTAAGGGCATAAGCCATCACGCCCAGCCTGAAATGAATTATTACTGAAATAAAACACACACTGCATTTACTGCATTCATTTAGGGACACATCTATGCTATCAGGAGTCACTTTTAAAGACAACATGGATTTCATTTAGGTGCGAATTCTGACTTCACTGTTTCTGGATGATCTTGAACAAGTGTGTCTGCAAAATTAATCCCCTGCCACATACTCCCTACCACATTTTCTGCTGAACTTTTCTCGTGAACGCTTATTTCCACTACACCATTTCTTTGTTGTGTTTTGTGTCTTTCTCTCCCACCAGAATGTAAGCTCCACAAGGGCAAGGGATTTTATTTAGTTACTTCACTAAAAATATATCCCCGAGTCCTAAAACAGTAACTGTTACACAATAGGTATTCAATAAATATGCATCAAATAAATGAATGAATATGCCCAACATTGCACAGTGAGTATGGGGTTTGAGAGGTGAGCCAGGCTGTGCTTGTAACAAAGGCCCTAGGGTGTCCCTCTGAGTTCTGCGGAGCAGAGCGTGGTAAGGTAGACTCAGGAGCTGTGTCTATGTGTGAAGGGCCTGGCCCAAACTGGGGATCAGGGTAGGAGGTACAGTAGGAGGAAACTAAGGATGTTGAACGGAAGGAGGACCAACACAGGAAACTTGGAGGAACTGCAGGGATTTGGCCTGTGGCAGCCGTTTCCACCCATTCCCCACCATGAGCAAATGTGTTGCTCTGAGAGACTTGAGGAACCCCTGAGAAGGGCAGGTAAAGCTCAGCTATAATCCCCTGAGCCATGCTGACTTCTAAGGATTTAACACCTCAGCTCCTTCCTAGGAGAACCCCTTCAACACTGGAAACATTGATGAGGGAGGGCTGGGGCGAGGGAATAGGAGCTGGGGAGGTGGGCATCCTTGCAAACTTGGAGGAGAGATATGGGGGAGGACATGCAATTCTTTCTTGGAGGGGGATTGTAGAAGGTTCAGGAAACAGACTGAGGCATGGCCCCAACTTCAGCCCCTGTGACTCCAGTCAGATCCTGCATGTCCCTTCTGGGCATGAGAACCTCAGGGGAGGGGGGCACAGAGGACCATGGTTGTCATTATTGCCTTTGATGTTCACACAGACCTCAGAGGTAAGTTCTATTCTTCCTGTTTTACAGATGAGAAATCTGAGACTCTGAGCAAGGATGTGGTTGGCCAAGGCCCCCACGTGTCTCCATCACAAGAGCCCACATTAGAACAAGTCCCTGCCGTCAAAGGATGGAAAGCACAGAAGCAGGCTGGGCGGGTTGGCTCAAGCCTATAATCCCAGCATTTTGGTAGGCCAAGATGGGTAGATCACTTGAGGTCAGGAGTTCAAGACCAGCCTGTTCATGTTCTGGTCAGCACGGTGAAACCCCGTCTCTACTAAAAATACAAAAATTAGTTGGGTGGGTGTGGTGGTACGTGCCTGTAATCCCAGCTACTCAGGAAGCTGAGGCACAAGAATTGCTTGAACCTGGGAGGTTGCAGTGAGCTGAGATCGCGCCACTGCACTCCAGCCTGGGCGACAGAGTAAGAGTCCATCTCAAAAAAAAAAAAAAGGGCTAGTAGCTCACGCCTGTAATCCCAGCACTTTGGGAGGCAGAGGCAAGCAGATCATCATGAGGTCAGTAGATCCTGGCAAACATGATGAAACCCTACCCTGTCTCTACTGAAAATACAAAAAATTAGCCGGGCGTGGTGGCACACGCCTGTAGTCCCAGCTACTCGAGAAGCTGAGGCAGGAGAATTGCTTGAACCTGGGAGGCAGAGGTTGCAGTGAACTGAGATTGTGCCATTGTACTCCAGCCTGGGCAATAGAGTGAGACTCTGTCTCAAAAAAAAAAAAAAAAAAAAAATTAGCAAGGCATGATGGCGCCTGCCTGTAGCCCCAGCTACTAGGGAGGCTGAGGTGGGAGGATGGATTAAGTGCAGGAGGTTGAGGCTACAGTGAGCCATGATTATGCCACTGTACTTAAGCCTGGGCAACAGAGTGAGATTTCAAAAAAAAAAAAAAAATCTGCTGCAAGGGAAAGCTGGGCCATTTCAGGGTGGGAGTGAAGGGACTGTGGCCACTAACGAAATGGATTTGTTCACTGGGCGTTTTCATGTCCTGGGAAGATTGAGGGGCAGTTGGGAATCTCCCATGTGACAGTTCATTTCACTACCTTTGATCTGATTCCAAATCAAGATAATTTGCTACCATTTATTGACTCATCCACTATGTGCCATGGCTTTTTCATCTGTATCATACCAGTACTTTTCTTTTTTTTTTTCCTTTTTTCTTTTATTGAGACAGAGTCTCGCCCTGTCACCCAGGCTGGAGTGTAGTGGTGCGATCTCGGCTCACTGCAACTGCCACCTTCCAGGTTCAAGCGATTCTCTCGCCTCAGCCTCCCAAGTAGCTGGGATTATAGGCACTTGCCATCCGGGTAAAAAGTAGCCCGGCTAATTTTTGTATTTTTAGTAGAGACGGTGTTTCACCACGTTGGGCAGGCCGCTCTCAAACTCCTGACCACAGGTGATCCGCCTGCCTTGGCCTCCCAAAGTGCTGGGATTAATGGCATGAGCCTCCGCGCCCAGCCGTATCATACTAGTACTTTAAGGTAGGTATTAGTCTTCCCAAATTACAGAGGAGGAAACTAGAGGGCCAGTAAGGTTACAAAAACTCTTGCCTGAAGCCATAAATGGGGAACTGGGGCCAAGTTCTGCTTGACTTCCAAGGTACTGCAGGCTGCACCGTGCTGGTTTCCTCTAGGTGACCACCATGTCAAAACCCCTTGTAGAGGCTGGGCACAGGCACAGGGGGCTCATGACTGTAATACAAACACTTTGGGAGACCAAGGCAGGAGGATCACTTGAGCTCAGGAGTTTGAGACCAGTCTGGGCAACCAGAAAAAAAAAAAAAAAAAAAAAAAAAATTAGCTCAGCACTGAGTGTGGTGGTATGCACTTATAGTCCCAGCTACTCCATATGGCGGGAGGATCCCTTGAGCCCAGGAGGTCAAGGCTGTAGTTAGCCAGCCTGGGAATGTCCGCCCAAAGTTAGAGAACCTAACCTCTGCTCAGTCCATCTCATGCTCCCCAAGCCAACTGTACCTGCCTGCTCTGGCTCCCCAAGGACCTTAGATTTGAGATGAGCTTATGTAGACTCACCTCAAGGTCTGATTACATGGTGTGAACCATCTCTGCTGCAGAGTAGGACTCTGGTCCCAAGCCTCCTCTGCCCTAGCTCTTCATAATATCAGCCTTTCCCTACTCTAGGTACTCAGGTGTACCAGACAGGGTCATGTTTGCCAGTGACTGAATTGTGTACCAACCAGTTGGGGGACAGAAAGGGCTGGGGAATGAAGAGTCTGGGCAACTCCCTTTTCCCCACCCCGCCCCACACCTTTTCATTGGGTAGGAAGATGTAAATTACAGGGGTGTGGACACTGAGGCTGATACTATGCCCTTACCCCACTGGCCAGAAGGAAACTAGAGACAGCGGATTTCACCAATGGGAAGGCAATATGCAGATACTGCCCCGTGTTAGTTGTCTGACAGACAGTTGCTGCTTTTCATTCTTGTGCTCTAGCACTTGGAGTTTACAGCATGACTTTGAGGTCGAGGTTACACAAGAAAGCAATTAATGATTCAGCGCCCACCTTGTGCCAAGCCCTGTGGCAGGAGAGGGGAGGAAGTTGGGGAGAGTAAGAGAGGCAAGGCCCTGTCCTGGTAGAATTTACATTCAAGTAAATAACTCAGTCCATAAATGAACAATATACTTTCAGATTGGATGGTGCCACAAAGACAGTCAGCCAAGAAGCTGTAGGCTGGGGGGGCTGTCCGAAGTGCTGTGTGGGTTTATTTAAAGTGCTGCAGAGGAGGCCGAGAGACCAGTTATCTGACAGGTGGCTGAATGAGGGTGAGACAGGAGGGGAAGTGAATGGAGAATGAGGAGGAATTTCTTCCCCAAAGGTGGGTCAGGGTAGATGGTGTTTGCTAAATCAATTTTTTTTTTTTTTTTGAGATGGAGTCTCACTCTGTGGCTCAGGCTGGAGTGCAGTGGCTTGATCTCAGCTCACCGCAACCTCCATCTCCCGGGTTCAAGCAATTCTCCTGTCTCAGCCTGCCCAAGTAGCTGGGATTACAGGCACAAGCCACCGCGCCCGGCTAATTTATTTATTTATTTATTTATTTTTTAGATGGACTCTCGCTCTGTCACCCAGGCTGGAGTGCAGTGGTGCAATCTCGGCTCACTGCAACCTCCGCCTCCTGGGATCAAGCGATTCTTCTGCCTCAGCCTCCCGAGTTGGTAGGACTACAGGCGCCTGCCACCAACACCTGGCTGATTTTTGTACTTTTAGTAGAGACAGGGTTTCACCATGTTGCCCAGGCTGGTCTCAAACTCCTGACCTCAAGTGATCTGCGGGCCTCGGCCTCCCAAAGTGATGGGATTACAGGCGTAAGCCACTGCACCCAGCCTGCTAACTAAAATCTTTAGAACCGGGGAGCATGACAACGTTGGAGGGGAGGAAGTGCAGGGCAGGAGAGTGCACAGTCGTGTGACTGGGTAAGTCGCTTCACCTCTCCAGCCTCTGTTGCTGGAAGTTAGAAATAACATGTACATGGCCGAGCTGAGATCCGGCCACTACACTCCAGCCTGGGCGACAGAGCGAGACTCTTCTCAAAACAAAAACAAAAACAAAAAAAAAAAAAGAAAAAAGAAATCTTTGAGATCATCTGTCTAGTCCAGAGCTTTTTGATCTTTTTTGGCAGATATCCAATTTAAGAAATACATTTTGTCGGGCATGGTGGCTCACGCCTGTAATCCCAGCACTTTGGGAGGCCGAGGCAGATCCTGGCTAACACAGTGAAACCCCGTCTCTACTAAAAATACAAAAAAATTAACCGGGCGTGGTGGCGGGCGCCTGTAGTCCCAGCTACTCAGGAGGCTGAGGCAGGAGAATGGCGTGAACCCGGAAGACAGAGGTTGCAGTGAGCTGAGACCACACCACTGTCCTCCAGCCTTGGTGACAGAGCAAGACTCCGTCTCAAAAAAAAAAAAAAGAAATACATTTTACATCAGGATGGGGTGAATTCAGGTTTTGTGGAGCCTGAAATTTGTAAAAAATTAGGGAACTTCTAAGAAAAAATGATATAAAATGACTGATGCAAAATTATGTAAGTATGTATGTATTCATTTATTTATTTATTTAAGACGGAGTTTCATTGTTGTTGCCCAGGCTGGAGCGCAATAGCACGATCTTGGCTCACCGCACTCTCCACCTCCCAGGTTCAAGCGATTCTCCTGCCTCAGCCTCCCGAGTGGCTGGGATTACAGGCATGCGCCACCACGCCCAGTTAATTTTGTATTTTTAATAGAGACAGATTTCTCCATGTTGGTCAGGCTGGTCTCGAACTCCCGATCTCAGGTGATTCACCTGCCTTGGCCTCCCAAAGTGCTGGGATTACAGGCGTGAGCCACTGCGCCCTGCTTATATATTTATTTAGAGTGAGAAACAAATTAAAAACTTTAAAATGTTGGCAAATACCATAATTATTAAATCAGAACAATAAGATATTTTTACTTTAAGCACCTGACATGCCACTGTAATACATTTTTTTTCCTACAATTTTGGGCCACATGCTTGTTATGTAGCAATGATTTTATTTTATTTTATTTTCTATTATTTATTTATTTATTTTTTGAGACGGAGTCTTGCTCTGTCCACTAGACTGGAGTGCAGTGGTGCGATTTCGTCTCAGAGCAACCTCCGCCTCCCAGGGTCAAGCAAGTCTCCTGCCTCAGCCTCCCAAGTAGCTGGGACTACAGGCACGTACCACCATGCCTGGCTAATATTTTGTATTTTTTTTTTTTTTTTTTGAGACGGAGTCTCGCTCTGTCACCCAGGCTGGAGTGCAGTGGCCGGATCTCTGCTCACTGCAAGCTCTGCCTCCCGGGTTTACGCCATTCTCCTGGCTCAGCCTCCCGAGTAGCTGGGACTACAGGCGCTCGCCACCTCGCCCGGCTAGTTTTTTGTACTTTTTAGTAGAGACGGGGTTTCACCGTGTTAGCCAGGATGGTCTCGATCTCCTGACCTCGTGATCCGCCCGTCTCGGCCTCCCAAAGTGCTAGGATTACAGGCTTGAGCCACCGCGCCCGGCCAATATTTTGTATTTTTAATAGAGATGGGGTTTCACGGTGTTAGCCAGGATGGTCCCGATCTCCTGACCTTGTGATCCACCTGCCTTGGCCTCCCAAAGTGCTGGGATTACAGGCGTGAGCCACCACGCCCAGCCCATTTATAATTTAATGCATCTGATAAATTTGAAGAATTTTCTACAAACTTCTGCTTCCCTACAATGCAGACCTTGTTTCTCCTCCCAGGACTATATTCTTCCTATGTCGGGCGTCTAGGATGTATACCGTGGTCATAGAGCGATCCCTGTCCCTCACCTTTAGGTCAGGATACCAGGTGTGTCAGGGGGGTACCAGGAGTGTTTCTGGAAGCTTCCTACACTAGGGTCACTAGCAATCACGTAACTATTCATAGAAGTGACTGTGAACCTTATAACTATAACCCAGTGATTTCAATTTTTTTTTTTTTTTTTTTTTTTTTTTTTTGAGACGGAGTCTCACTCTGTCGCCCAGGCTGGAGTGCAGTGGCCGGATCTCAGCTCACTGCAAGCTCCGCCTCCCGGGTTGACGCCATTCTCCTGCCTCAGTCTCCCGAGTAGCTGGGACTACAGGCGCCCGCCACCTCACCCGGCTAGTTTTTTTGTACTTTTTAGTAGAGACGGGGTTTCACCGTGTTAGCCAGGATGGTCTCGATCTCCTGACCTCGTGATCCGCCCGTCTCGGCCTCCCAAAGTGCTGGGATTACAGGCTTGAGCCACCACGCCCGGCCGATTTCAATTTTTTTTTTTTTTGAGGCGGAGTCTTGTTCTGTTGCCCAGGCTAGAGTGCGGTGGCGTGATCTTGGCTCACTGCAACCTCTGCCTTCTGGGTTCCAGTGATTCTCCTTCCTCAGCCTCTTGAATAGTTGGGATTACAGGTGCCCATCATCACACCTGGCTAATATTTTTTTTGGTATTTTTAGTACAGATGGGGTTTTACTATATGTTGGGCTGGCTGACTGGTCTTGAACTCCTGACCTCAAGTGAGCCACCCACCTCAGCCTCCCAAGGTGCTGGGATTACAGGTGTGAGCCACCACGCCTGACCAATTTCAAATTAAGTGTATGCCCAACTCAACCTCCCATTAGTGGGCTCTCAAAAATGCTTATGGCCACCTCAGTATCCCCTTCACCAGGGAGAGTGTGACAGAGAGCAAGTCAGTGTAAAGAGATAGCAGTGGCCGTGATTGTGACTTAAAACTCTTACTTTTGGGCTGGGCGTGGTGGTTCATGCCTGTAATTCCAGCACTTTGGGAAGCCGAGGCGAGCGGACCAACATGGTGATCTCTATTAAAAATACAAAAATTAGCTGGGTGTGGTGGTGCACACCTGTAGTCCCAGTTACTCGGGAGGCTGAGGCAGGAGAATTGCTTGAACCTGGGAGGCGGAGGTTGCAGTGAGCGAGATCATGTCATTGCACTCCAGCCTGGGCAACAAGAGTGAAACTCCGTCTCGAAAACAAACAAACAAACGAAAAATCCTCTTACTTTGGCAAATTGTTGAACATATGAATACATTGCTAGGGCCTCTCCCAAGATAAGGGAGGGGCCCTGGAATTCAAGGTCTATTAGCGTCATGGAAAATCCATCTCTGACTAGGCTGGATGCCATGGCTCATGCCTGTAATCCCAGCACTTTGGGAGGCCGAGGTGGTCAGATCACCTGAGGTCAGGAGTTCGAGACCAGCCTGACCAACATGGAGAAACAGCATCTCTACTAAAAATACAAAATTAGCTGGGCATGGTGGTGTGTGCTTGTAGTCCCAGCTACTCGGGAGGCTGAGGCAAGGGAATCAATTGAATCCCGGAGGCAGAGGTTGCAGTGAGCCGAGATTGCGCCCCTGCACTTCAGCGCAGGCAACGAGAGTGAAACTCCATCTCAAAAGAGAAAAAACAAAAACAAAAAATCCATCTCTGACTCAGACCTAAACACACACACGCGCGCACACACACATAATCAAGTTTCACACAGCAATGCTAACCCTGCGTGCCAGGCATACTGACTGGTATTTTCTGTTCTATTCTCTTTGGCAGCCTGCAGATAGAAGGTGCTTGTCCAAGTCTAATTTGAGTCCAGAGTGGATTAGTGGCTTGCTGAAAGTCACAGAACCAGTAGCCCCAGAGCTTTGTCACCTGCCTCCCAGCCTGTGGGCCTTTTCTCTGCCCACATGAAACACCTTTTCCCTTTGGGCTGCCTTTTGCCGTGGGTCTCTTTTTCTGCTGGTAGGGGGCTGGATTGGGTCAGGGGCCATTTCCACTTGCTTCTCTGTGTATCCATGGGCCCTGCACACAGACGTTCAGGAGACGGTGGTTGAATGAATGGAATGAATGCAAACAAACACTTGGTCTTTATCCAGTTCGCATGCATCGCTTTTTCACTGACCTCCAGACCCGAACCCACAATTCACCTTCAGGTGACAACTCAAGAACCCCACAGCGCCACTGGGAAGGGTTTGGCAGGTTGTGCACTGCGCATAGCACCTGGCTAAATGTTCAATCAGACATCCAGCTCACCTCCATCTGCCAAACGCCTCATCCTGGGGTGGGGTTATACCTTTTCCTAATTTGCACAAAAGCGCTAATGGGCTACCATCAACCCTGATCCCAGACCCGGGTTCTTACTTCCTGGGCAACTTGGGGCAAATTACCTAACCTCTGTAAGTTTGTTCCTCTGTAAAATGGAGATTGTAATACCTACTTCAGGGGTTGGCATGTGGTTAAAGTGATAGCGTATGCACAAAGTCAGCGCTCAGTTATGCCCCAGAAATCATGACGCGCTTGCACAAAGGGCCACGTTCACAGATGATCAAGCAGCTTTGCTCGTAAAAGTCAAAGACTAGAAACAACCTAAATGTTCACCAGTAGGCGACTGGCTGAAAATGTCAAAGGTGGAATACATCCCAGCCTTTAGAAAGAGAAAAGTGTTTCACTGACATGGAACAATTTCCAAGACACGTTAAGGGAATAAAACCAAAGTACAGAACAGCCAGTATGGGCCAGGCATAGTGGCTCATGCCTGTAATCCTAGCACTTTGGGAGGCCAAGGCAGGAGGATCGCTTAAGCCCAGGAGTTCAAGACCAGCCTGGGCAACATGGCAAGACCATGTCTCCACACAAAATATAAAAATTAGCTGGATGTGGTGGTGCACACCTCTAGTCCCAGCTACTTGGGGGACTGAGGCAGGAGGATCACTTGAGCCTAAGGGGTTGAAGCTGCAGGGAGCCATGTTTGAGTCACTGCTCTCCAGCCTGAGTGACAGAGTGAGATCCTGTTGGAAAAAATTAAAAATAAATAAATAAATAAAAAGGGCCAGGCACGCTGGATCAAGCCTGTAATCCCAGCACTTTGGGAGGCCAAAGTGGGTGGATCACGAGGTCGGGAGATTGAGACCATCCTGACCAACATGGTGAAACCCTGTCTCTACCAAAAATACGAAAAAATTAGCCAGGCATGGTGGTGGACGCCTGTAATCCCAGCTACTCTTAGGAGTCTGAAGCAGGAGAATCGCTTGAACTCAGGAGGCAGAGATTGCAGTGAGCCAAAATCTCACCATTTTACTCCAGCCTGGGCGACAGAGGGAGACTCTGTCTCAAAAAAAGACTTAAAAAAAAAGAAAAAAAAAAAAAAAAAAAAAATCCAGCAGGTGGCTCACACCAGTAATCCCAACACTTTGGGAGGCCGGGGTGGGCTGATCACAAGGTCAGGAGATCGAGACTGTCCTGGCTAACATAGTGAAACCCCATCTCTACCAAAAATACAAAAAAATTAGCTGGGCGTGGTGGGGGGGCGCCTGTAATCCCAGCTACTCGGGAGGCTGAGGCAGGAGAATCGTTTGAATCCGGGAGGCGGAGGTTGCAGTGAGCCGAGATCGCGCCATTGCACTCCAACCTGGGCGACAGAGCAAGACTCCATCTCGAAAAAATAAAATAATAATAATAAAAAAAGATGCAGCCAGTGTCTGGCATATTTTCACCTGTGTGGCACATAGAATATCCCTGCAAAGAAGCATGAGAAAGATATTGGCTGTGGGGACTGAGAAAAGAGGGAGATTTGCTTTTTCCTGTAAAGCCCTTTTGAGCTGTGTAAAGTGTTTTAATCACATGCTTGTCTTAATTTGTCATTTTTTTTAAGCAGAGGTTTATCAATTGACAAGCTGTTTCTCTTCCTAATTTAGATTGTTCTCTTAGTGGCCAGCAGGGGGAGGCAAATGCTTTCTCTCTTCAAACATCGAAACCACCCCGTTGACAACCATCTAAAAAAGTGGTGGCTGTAACTGCCCCTGAGACAGGAGAATGGCTTGAACTGGCAGGCGGAAGTTGCAGTGAGCTGAGATTGCACCACTGTACTCCAGGCTGAACAACAGAGCAAGACTCCCGTCTCAGGCAGTGGGCCGGGGGTGGGGAGTAGTGGCTGTACTTGTGGCAGGGACTCACCTTAAAAGTTGGAACCTGAGGCCAGGCGCGGTGGCTCACGCCTGTAATCCCAGCACTTTGGGAGACCGATGGGGGAGGATCAAGAGCTCAGGAGTTCAAGATTAGCCTGGCCAACATGATAAAACCCGGTCTCTACTGAAAATACAAAAATTAGCCGGGTGTGGTGGCAGGCCCCTGTAATCCCAGCTACTCAGGAGGCTGAGGCAGGAGAATTGCTTGAATCCTGGAGGTGGAGGTTGCAGTGAGCTGAGATCACTCCACTTCACCCCAGCCTGGGTGACAGAGCAAGACTCTGTCTCAAAAGAAAAAAAAAAGTTGGGGCCTTAAAAGGAAAGGCAGTGAAAATAAGTTGCCATTAAGAACTCCAGGGAAGGCCGGGCGCGGTGGCTCAAGCCTGTAATCCCAGCACTTTGGGAGGCCGAGACAGGCGGATCACGAGGTCAGGAGATCGAGACCATCCTGGCTAACACAGTGAAACCCCGTCTCTACTAAAAATACAAAAACTTAGCCAGGCGAGGTGGCAGGCGCCTGTAGTCCCAGCTACTCGGGAGGCTGAGGCAGGAGAATGGCGTGAACCCGGGAGGTGGAGCTTGCAGTGAGCTGAGATCCGGCCACTGCACTCCAGCCTGGGTGACAGAGCGAGACTCCGTCTCAAAAAAAAAAAAAAAAAAAAAAAGAACTCCAGGGAAAACATGATTTTAAAAAATAGCTTTATTAACATATAATTCACACACCATACAATTGGCCCATTTAAAGTGTGAAAAATTTTTAGTATATTGCATTATAAAGGCTGGGCAAGGTGGCTCATGCCTGTAATCCCAGCATTTTGGGAGGCCAAGGCAGGTGGATCACTTGAACTCAGGAGTTTGAGACCACTCTGAGCAACGTGGCGAAACCCAGTCTCCATAAAAAATAAAAAATCAGCCGGGTGTGGTGCTGGTGGTGTGTGCCTGTGGTCCCAGCTACTTGGGGGACTGATGTGGGAGGATGGCTTGAGCCCGGGAGGGTGAAGCCTCAGTGAGCCATTAAACAGTAACTCCACTATTCTGCCATCCCCTCAGCCCCAGTAACTTCTAATCTACTTTCTGTCTCCATAATTGTCTATTGTAAAAATTTCATATAAGTAGAATCATACAATATTTGTCCTTTTGTGTTTGGCTTCTTTCTTTGAACATAATGTTTTCAAGTTTCATCCATGCTGTAGCATGTAGCATGTATCAGCACTTCATCCTTTTTGATGGCTAAATAATATTCCATCATCTGCCAGGCACAGTGGCTCACTCTTGTAATCCCAGCTCTTTGGGAGGCTGATGTGGGTGGATCACAAGGTCAGGAGTTCAAGACCAGCCTGGCCAAAATGGTGAAACCCCGTTTCTACTAAAAATACAAATATTAGCTGGGCGTGGTGGCAGATGCCTGTAATCTCAGCTACTCGAGTGGCTGAGGAAGAGAATTGCTTGAATCTGGGAGGCAGAAGTGGCAGTGAGCCAAGATCATGCCATTGCACTCCAGCCTGGAAGACAGAGCGAGACTCCATCTCAAAAAAAAAAAAAAAAAAAAAAAAAAAAAAAAAATTCCACTGTCTATATATACCATATTTTGTTTATCCATTCTTTTTTTTCTTTTTTTTTTTTTTTAGACAAGGTCTTGGTCTGTTGCCCAGGCTAGGGTGCGATGGTGCAATCGTAGCTCACTACAGTCTCGGCCTCTTTTTTTTTTTAGATGGAATCTCGCTCTGTCGCCCAGGCTGGGGTACAGTGGCATGATCTCGGCTCACTGCAAGCTCTGCCTCCCAGGTTCACGCCACTCTCCTGACTCAGCCTCCTGAGTAGCTGGGACTACAGGCGCCCGTCACCACGCCTGGCTAATTTTTTGTATTTTTAGTAGGGACGGGGTTTCACCGTGTTAGCCAGGATGGTCTCAATCTCCTGACCTCGTGATCCGTCCACCTCGGCCTCCCAAAGTGCTGGGATTACAGGCGTGAGCCACCGGGCCCGGCCCAGCCTTGGCCTCTTAAGCTTAAATGATTCTCCCACCTCAGCCTCCCAAGTAGCTGGAACTACAGGTGTGTACCACCATACCTGGCTAATTAAAAAATTTTTTTCTTTTTTTTGTAGAGATGAAGTCTCACTATGTTGCCCAGGCTGGTCTTGAACTCCTGGCCTCAATCAGTCCTCCTGCCTCAGCCTCCCAAAGTGTTGGGATTGCAGGCATGAGCTACCATGCCCAGCTCCTTTCATCTGTTGGTAGATGCTTGGGTTTTTCCACCTTTGGTCTGGTGAATAATGTTGCTATGAACATTGGTTTACAAATATTAGTTTGAGTTCCTGCTTTTGATTCTTTTGGGTATGTACATACTTGGGAGTGGAATTGCTAGATCATAGGGTAATTCTATGTTTAGCTTTTTGAGGAACTGCCAAACTATTTATCATAGCAGCTGCAACATTTTACATTCCCACTAGCAACATATTATACAAGAATTGAATTTTTTTTTTTTTTTTTTGAGGAGTCTTGCTCTGTTTCCCAGGCTGGATGGAGTGCAGTGCTGAGATCTTGGCTCACTGCAACCTCTACCTCCTGTGTTCAAACGCTTCTTGTGCCTCAGCCTCCTGAGTAGCTGAGATTACAGGCATGAGCCACCATGCCCGGCTAATTTTTGTATTTTTAGTAGAGACGGGATTTCACCATGTTGGCAGGGCTGATCTTGAACTCCTAACCTCAGGTAATCCGCCCCCCTCGGCCTCCCAAAGTGCTGGGATTAGAGGTATGAGCCACCCCGCCTGGCCAAGAATTGAAACCTTAATTTATAAAACCAAACAAGTGTCAGTTGCTTGCTAGGAAATGGACAGACTGCTGAAGCAGGGAAACACTTAGGTTTACTGGTCTATTACAAAGAATGTTATAAAACACACAGATGAAGAGATGCATAGGGCAGATTATGGGGAAGGGACACAGAGCTTCCCCTCTCACCTGGGGGCACCATCCTTTAGGACCACCAAGTGTTCAGCTCTCTCAGAAGATGCCCAAACGCGATCCCCCTGTGCCTTTTATGGGGACTTAATTGTGCCTGTATGATTGACCTCTGCATAGAACTGTGAATGGGGCCGGGCGCGGTTGGCTCAAGCCTGTAATCCCAGCACTTTGGGAGGCCGAGACGGCCGGATCATGAGGTCAGGAGATCGAGACCATCCTGGCTAACACGGTGAAACCCCGTTTCTACTTAAAAAACAAAAAAACAACAACAAAAAACAACTAGCCGGGCAAGGTGGCGGGCGCCTGTAGTCCCAGCTACTCGGGAGGCTGAGGCAGGAGAATGGCGTAAACCCGGGAGGCGGAGCTTGCAGTGAGCTGAGATCCGGCCACTGCACTACAGCCTGGGCGACAGACCGAGACTCCGTCTCAAAAAAAAAAAAAAAAAGAACTGTGAATGGGCAAAAAGGATCTGATCTAATATTACCAGACGAAGTGTGGAACCCCCACAAGGCCTGTTTGTTCAGATGATTCTTGGCCTGTCTGTGCAGCATTTCTTACTTCAAAAAATGGGGCAGGACCCCTTCTGAAAAGAGGGCCTTATGACCCGTAATCAGAAAAGGTAGATCAGAGAATTTCTTTTTTTTTTTTTTTTTTTTTTGAGACGGAGTCTCGCTCTGTCGCCCAGGCTGGAGTGCAGTGGCCGGATCTCAGCTCACTGCAAGCTCCGCCTCCCGCGTTTACGCCATTCTCCTGCCTCAGCCTCCCGAGTAGCTGGGACTACAGGCGCCTGCCACCTCGCCCGGCTAGTTTTTTGTATTTTTTAGTAGAGACGGGGTTTCACCATGTTAGCCAGGGTGGTCTCGATCTCCTGAACTCGTGATCCGCCCGTCTCGGCCTCCCAAAGTGCTGGGATTACAGGCTTGAGCCACCGCGCCCGGCCGATCAGAGAATTTCTTTAAGGAAGAATTTCTGTTTTTAAAGTTTTTGTTTTTCTTTTGAGGTGAAGTCTCACTCTTGTCACCCAGGTTGGAGTGCAATGGCGTGATCTCAGCTCACTGCAACCTCCACCTCCCAGGTTCAAGTGATTCTCTTGCCTCAGCATCCTAAGCTGGGAGGGGAGGGAGCGGGGCGGCTGCTGGGGGCCGGATCGCGGGGGCCGGGGCGGGGCGGCTGCTGGGGGCCGGATCGGGCGTCGACGCTCACCCCCCGGAGATAGGGCCCCCAGCCGCCGGGGGGCAGGCCGGAACGGCTGCTGGGGGCCGGATCGCGGGGGGTGGCTCACCCCCCGGCGATGGGTCCCCCAGCCGCGGGGGCGCGGGCCGGGGCGGCTGCTGGGGTCCGGATCGGGGGTCGTGGCCCTCCCCCCCGCGATTTGTCCCCCAGCCGCCGAGGGGCGGGTCGTGGCGGCTACTTGGAGCCGGATCCCGGGGGTTGCCTCACTCCCTGGCGATGTGGCTCCCGATAGCCCTGGGCCAGAGTGATTGGCTGTTAGTCCCCACGACGCTGGGGGTGCGTCACCGATATCACAGAGTTTGTGTTCACCTTTTGCCATTTGGGGATTAACACCATCTTCTCCTCTTCTGGGTATGAGGAAGAGTATCACACGGGGTTGTACAGTCTCTGCGATACTGGGAGTAATATCAAACTCTCGGCCTTCGAATATTAAGAAGAATGTCACAGGGTGGATGTGCACCCTCTGCCGTATTGGAAGTAATAGTAGCCTGTGCCCTCCATGGATATGAGGAACAATATCCCAGGCTGTGTGTACGCTTCCTGCTGTACGGAGTGTAATATCACCCTCTCCCTTCCAGGATATTAATAACAATATCACAGGGCCGGTGAACACAGCCTGCGAATCATTATCATCCTCTCCCCCTCCGGATAGTAGGAACAATATCACAGAAGAGCTGTACCCTCCTTGCGATATTGGGAGTCATAGAATAGGCTTCTTCCGGGAATATTAGGAGCAATATTACTGGGTGGCTGTCCAGTCATGGCGATGTTGGGAGTCATGTCGTACTCTACCCCCCGGGATGTTAGGATCAGGGTCACGAGGTGTGTGTACAGCTAGTGCAATATTAAAACTAAAATCATGCTCTCCGTCCGAGGATATTAGGAACATCACAGGTAGGTGTACCCTGCCTGTGGTATTAGGAGTAATAATATGATTATGAAACATTAATGATCGATTTTAATAATTATCAATCTTACTAATAATTAATAGGATACCATCATTAATTACGGATAATCATTTCAAACACATGAGTACGCAGGCTAAAAATTAATGATTAATACTAATGTCATTTAACAATCTTATTAGTCCCTAATACTAAGTATTATTTTATTACCAGCATCACTGTGTATGGATATAAGTAAAATTAATTTCTGATATCATTATTTGATTATTAATAGTGATATTATTATTAATTAATATTACAAATCGTTCACTTTTTTTTTTTTTTTTTTTTTTTTGAGACGGAGTCTCGCTCTGTCGCCCAGGCTGGAGTGCAGTGGCCGGATCTCGGCTCACTGCAAGCTCCGCCTCCCGGGTTCACGCCATTCTCCTGCCTCAGCCTCCGGAGTAGCTGGGACTACAGGTGCCCGCCACCACGCCCGGCTAGTTTTTTGTATCTTTTAGTAGAGACGGGGTTTCATCGTGTTAGCCAGGATGGTCTCGATCTCCTGACCTCGTGATCCGCCCGTCTCGGCCTCCCAAAGTGCTGGGATTACAGGCTTGAGCCACCGCGCCCGGCCAATCGTTCACATTTTAAACCACTATTAATTTTTACTATCTTCATTGTGATCATTAATTTCGATTATTATTATTAATTTTTATTATATTTATTAATATTAATAATTAATAGATTCGTTCCTGATATCCACCGGAGGGAGGATGATATTACTTTAAATATCACAAAAAGTGTACACGCCCCCGTTGATATTGCTTCGAATATCCACTTGGGAGAGGAGGATAGGACACCCAACATCGCATGGAGGAGAAACACTCTTGGGCTACCGTTCTTAATATTCGGGGGGAAGAGGATGATATGATTCCCAATACAGACGGTTGTACACCCTCTGAGGGTGTACACACTAGGGGTGTACACCCGTTTGTGAAAGAGTTCATAATTTTCAGAGGGGGAGATGACATTACTCGGAATGTCGGAAACAGGCTGTGAGTCCACCCTGGCTCCCAGCCCACAGGGGGCGGGCCGGGGCCGCTGCTGGGGGCCGGATCGCGGGGGGGCGGGCCGGGGCGGCTGCTGGGGGCGGGATCGCGGCCAGTTATTCTGGTGGCTGAGGCAGGAGAATCATTGAACCCAGGAGGTGGAGGTTGCAGTGAGCCGAGATTGCGCCACTGCTCTCTAGCCTGGGCGACAAGAGCAAAACTCCATCTCAAAATAAAAATAAAAATTAAAAAAATAAAATATCTTTGTAGAGATGAGGTCTTTCCATGTTGCCCAGGTTGGTCTTAAAGTCTTATGCTTAAGCAATTCGCCTGCCTTGGCCTTTAAAATGTTGAAATTACAGGTTTAAGGCACTGTACCTGGCTCCCACATTTTTAATGTATAATATGAATATATTCATTTGATGAAGCTGTAAAATAGAATTACATATATGTGCACACATATTTATGTATATCAATTATGTATATGTGTGTAGGAAGGGGCGGAAGTGCCTCAGGCAGACGAAAGTCATAATGGAACCCTGGGGCCTTGTAAGGAGAACATTCCCAGAGTCCTTAGGGCTGAGACACATCTGCCAGGTGGAGATGACTGCCTCCTGCATAGCTGACACAGCTGGGGCACTGGGCTCTCTGATAATAATAAACAGCATCCGTTAAGTATTAATGAAGGGCTGGACTTTATCTGCCTTTATACTTAGTGTTCTCATTTCACACACGAGGAACCTGAACTTAGAGGTCAACTGACTTGGCCCAAGGTCACACAGTTAGGAAGAGGTAGAACCAAGATTTGAGTCCCATACTATCTGCCAAGTGGCTTTTTTTTTTTTTTTTTGAGACGGAGTTTCGCTCCGTTGCCCAGGCCAGAGTGCAGTGGCACGATCTCTACTCACTGCAACCTCCACCTTCTGGTTTTAAGCGATTCTCCTGCCTCAGCCTCCCAAGTAGCTGGGATTACAGGCATCCACTACCACACCCGGCTAATTTTTGTATTTTTAGTAGAGACGGGGGTTTCACCATGTTTGGCCAGGCTGGTCTCAAACTTCTGACCTCAGGTGTTCCACATGCCTTGGCCTCCCAAAGTGCTGGGATTACAGGTGTGAGCTACCGTGCCTGGCCTGTAGCATCATTTATTATTACGTAGTCAATCCTGTTTTACTGATGTTTCACATTCTAACTCCTCCCTGACGATGACGGTGGGGATGACTGGTATCCAGTTAATCAGTCAGTAAAGATTTATTAAGCACAGTTACTGAATGCTGAGAACAACTTTCTGACCCTCTGTCTTAATTCAAGGGTAACATTTACAGTGTTGAGGGGAACACCTCAGAACCTGTGAGAAATGGCCAAAGCGGCAGTCAGAGGAAAATTTAGAGCCTTCGATACATTTACTAGTAAACAGAGAGGATGAAAAACAAGTGAGTGAAGCATTCAACCCAACAAACTACAAAAACAGCAGTTAAATAAAAGAAAAACTAAAAGAATGCCAGGTGCAGTGGCTCGAACCTATAATCTCAGCACTTTGGGTCGCTGAGGCAGGAGGATCATTTGGGCCCAGGAGTTTGAGACCAGCCTGGGCAACACAGTGAGACTCCATCTCTAAAAAAAAAGAAAAAAAGAAAAAAGAAAAAAATAATTTTAGTTAGCTAGGTATAGTGGCATGTACTTGTGGTTCCAGTTACTTAGGAGGTTGAGGCAGGAGGATTGCTTGAGACTGGGAGGTCGAGGCTTCAGTGAACCGTCTTTGCACCACTGTCCACTCTAGCCTGGGCAACAGAGTAAAACCCTGTCTGGAAAAAAAAAAATGCAGAAAAAAAAAATGAAGGAAACAAAAACCAAGGTCTGGTTCTTTAAAAAGATTAGTATAGGCCGGGCACGGTGGCTCACACCTGTAATCCCAGCATTTTGAGAGGCCGAGGAGGGCGAATTACGAGGTCAGGAGTTCAAGACCAGCCTGGCCAGCATGGTGAAATCTCGTCTCTACTAAAAATACAAAAAGTTAGCTGGGTGTAGTGGTGGGTGCCTGTAATTCCAGGTACTTGTGAGACTGAGGCAGGAGAATTGCTTGAACCTGGGAGGCGGAGGTTGCAGTGAGCCGAGATGGTGCCATTATACTCCAGCCTGGGTGACGAGAGCAAGATTCCATCTCAAAAAAAAAAAAAAAAAAAAAAATCAGCATAGTATTATAGAATATCTGTGGACATCTATGGACCAAAGATTCTTTACTCAGGAAGGAGGGAGGAATATTTTTTCCTCCTACCAACCTTCTAGTAACAATTGCTTGGCAAAATATATTAGTTATCTGTCACTGTGTAATAAATTAACCCAAAATGTAGGGACTTAAAATAAGAAACACGTTTCTCATGGTTTCTTTGGGGCAGGAATCCAGCTGGGGTTTAGCTGGGAGCCTCTGGCTCTGGGTCTCACAAGGCTGCAGTTAGGATGTCGGCTGCACGAGTTGTCTCCAGGCTGGCGTGGGGTGACATCCAATGCCAAGACGTGGCTGTTGGCAGGTCCTGGTCTTCATTGGTGGTTGACTGGAGACGTCAGTTCCTTGGCACATGGGCCTCTCCATAGAGCTACTCACAGGGTGGTTTCATTGCTTCTTCCCCAGGGCAAGAGGGTGAGAGAGACACTGAGACAACAGTTTTTTTGTAACCTAACCTTGGAAGTGACATCCCATGACTTTTGCCATATTCTAGTATTCTTTTAGTTAGAAGCGAGTCCCGTGTCCAGCCATGCTCAAGGGAGCTGATTAGGCAAGTGTGTGATTACCAGGAGCTAGAGATCATTGGGGCCATCTCAGAGGCGACCACCACACAGAGGGCTCGAGGTCACACTGGAGGTCAAATGTTCTTTTTGCTAAGTGAGGGCAGTGCCACACACCTTGGCAGGTGCCTAAGCCAGGGATTGGCTGCTAGACAGTAAGCTCTGCTACTTTCCAGTCACATGAGTCCTGGGATCCCTAATTCCCCACCTGAAAAATGGGGTGAGAACAGAGATGAGGGCTGGAGAAAGTGGTTTGCAAAGTGCAGAATGCCCTTCAGAAGGTAGCCATTGTTAAGAGGACAAGGTTACAGAAGTGAGTATCGGGATTTCTGTTCTTTTTTTTTTTTTTTCCTTTGAGACAAGGTTCGTCACTGTCACCCAGGCTGGAGTGCAGTGGCACAATCACGGCTCACTGCAGCCTGGATCTCCAGGGCTCAGGTGATTCTCCTACTTCAGCCTCCTAAGTAGCTGGGACTACTGGCGTGTACCACCATTCCCGGCTAATTAAAAAAAATTTTTTTTAGTAGAGACAGAGTGTCTCACTATGTGGTCCAGGCTGGTCTCGAACTCCTGGACTCAAGCAATCCACCCACCTCAGCCTCCCAAAGTGTTGGGATTACAGGGGTGAGCCATCACCCCCAGCCATTCTTTTTTCTTTTTTTAAAAATCTTTCATTGGTATAAAACATATACACAGCAAAGTATATAAATCATATATATGGTCATGTTCTCCTGCTTTTGAACATTCTTTTAAAACAAGTGAACTTTAAGTTCCTTTAACTTTGTGTACTTTCTGGAACCTTCTATGGTGAGATAATATTATTATGATAATCAGAAAAGTGCCACCTTTAAAAGGTATAGTTTCTGTTGATTAGTTTCCAGGGAGAAAGCGTTTTAAAATTCCTTATCTCACTGGGGTTTTACCATGCCTCTGGGAGAAAGGCCGAGAGAGGATTAATTTCCTTGTGGGTGAAAGGGGGAAGTCACTCCCCACTCCGGGCTGGCAGGGGACTGAAGGTGGTGTCCTACGTGGGCACTGGGCAGTGAACCACCTGCAGACTCCTGGCACCGAGGGCCCTGGGCAAGGCCAGCTCCCCACATCCTGCCCGGAGTGGCCACCGCCAACTCTGATGGAAAAGGCACTGGCTCACCAAATCCTGGGCTCTAGAAAACTTCTTCTGGGAATCTGCCCTCCATAAGTTGTCACAATGCAGCCAAACTTTATGTCCAAATAGATTTAATGCAGCAGTATTTTTAATAGCAAAAATTTAGAATTAATGTGAGTATTCAACAGAAAGAAATTGGTTAAATAAATCCAGTTGTTGAAAGGTAGAATATTTCACAGGCGTTAAAGTATGGTTCTGAAATATAAATTTGTGGTCTTTAATGTTTCCCAAATGAAGAAAGATAAACAAATGTGCAGACAGAGGGATGTCTATAATATAAATCTGTGGAGAACTGCCTGGAAGGAAATGTGCCAATAGAGTAAGCCGGTTCCGTCCTGCCGGTGGCATTATGAGTGATTATTTTTCTTCTTATTTAATATCTCTAATTGTCTATAGTAGGCATGCCAGTTACATAAGTAACAGAAGTCAACAGCAAAGCATTTTAATCCTCCGTGTCCCCCACTCAGCCCTCCCAGTCCTTCTCCACTTTTATTTATTTTTTATTTGAGACGGAGCCTCACTCTGTCGCCCAGGCTGGAGTGTAGTGGCGTGATCTCGGCTCCCTGTAACCTCCGCCTCCCGGGTTCAAGCGATTCTCCTGCCTCAGCCTCTGGAGTAGCTGTGACTACGGGTGCCCGCCACCATGTCCGGCTACTTTTTGTATTATTTATTTTTTATTTATTTATTTTTGAGACGGAATCTCGCTCTGTCGCCCGGGCTGGAGTTCAGTGTTGTGATCTCGGCTCACTGCAAGCTCCGCCTTCCGGGTTCACGCC
Source organism: Theropithecus gelada (assembly GCF_003255815.1). Taxonomy (NCBI): domain Eukaryota; kingdom Metazoa; phylum Chordata; class Mammalia; order Primates; family Cercopithecidae; genus Theropithecus; species Theropithecus gelada. The sequence goes on from NC_037678.1 coordinate 13,003,973, forward strand.
ATTCTCCTGCCTCAGCCTCCCTAGTAGCTGGGACTACAGGTGCCCACCACCACGTCCGGCTAATTTTTTGTATTTTTAGTAGAGACAGGGTTTCACTGTGTTAGCCAGGATGGTCTCGATCTCCTGACCTCGTGATCCACCCGTCTCGGCCTCCCATAGTGCTGGGATTACAGGCGTGAGCCACCGTGCCCGGCTAATTTTTGTAGTTTTAGTAGAGACGGGGTTTCACCATTGGCCGGGCTGGTGGCTAACTCCTGACTTCAGGTGATTCACCCGCCTTGGCCTCCCAAAGTGCTGGGATAACAGGCTTAAGCAACTGCACCCAGCTCTTCTCTGCTTTTGACAATTTGTTGTAAATACTTTGAAATCTTTTCTTTGAATCCATGTATTGGTTTTGAAACCTACATGTCCGATCGGATACATAATATGGGGAGGGAAGTAGAAAACATAATGCTCTCTGACAGTGAATCACGACATCACAGAAAATTAGAAGTTTAGGCCGAGTGGTGGCTCAAGCCTGTAATCCCAGCACTTTGGGAGGCCGAGGCGGGTGGATCACGAGGTCAGGAGACCAAGACCATCCGGGCTAACATGGTGAAACCTCGTCTCTACAAAAAATGCAAAAAAATTAGCCGGGCGTGGTAGCGGGTGTCTGTAGTCCCAGCTACTTGGGAGACTGAGGCAGGAGAACGGCGTGAACCTGGGAGGCGGAGCTTGCAGTGAGCCAAGATCACACCACTGCACTCCAGCCTGGGGGACAGAGCGAGACTCCGTTTAAAAAAAATTAGAAGCTTACCCTTTTTTTTTTTTTTTCTTGCAAAGCAAATCTCTCTTTTTACAGACAAGGAAGCTGGGTTCAGTGAGGGAGGCTGGGAAAGCTGTCAAGCGGCTGCATTGCTGTTTGTGTGGGGGCAGAGATGGGGTTGCCTCCCCTCTCCCGCTCTGGGAGCGCTGAGGAGGGGGAGGCTGGGCTGGAGGGAGACCAGGAGGATGCTCCGGGATGGGTGGGGTGGAGCTGGCTGAGGAGTCTTCTGCCTGTTTGTGCTGGGTACTGGGAGATGCAGGCGGGGAGATACCAGGTAGAAGGGGCAAAGTCCTCACTTAGGGACTTGAGGGAGTTAATGTGTAATATTCTAGGATACAAGCTTGACCACGAGGTAAGACCCTAAGCACAGGCCTCCAGGAGCCGCTGGGAGCTGCCACCAGGAGCTGTCACCATGATGGTGAGGACACCAGTTCCCCGATGCCTGCCCCACTCTGTTCATCTTTGTCTTTGCCTGGGTGGGGGCTTTTAGGGAAAACCATCGCTGTTCCTCTCTGGGCCTCAGTTTCCCCATCTGTGCAGCAAACAAGTTGGACAGAAATCTTTTTTTTTAAATTTTTTTATTTTTTTATTTTTTTTTGAGACGGAGTCTCGCTCTGTCGCCCAGGCTGGAGTGCAGTGGCCGGATCTCAGCTCACTGCAAGCTCCGCCTCCCGGGTTCCCGCCATTCTCCTGCCTCAGCCTCCCGAGTAGCTGGGACTACAGACGCCCGCCACCTCGCCCGGCTAGTTTTTTGTATTTTTTTAGTAGAGACGGGGTTTCACCGTGTTAGCCAGGATGGTCTTGATCTCCTGACCTTGTGATCCGCCCGTCTCGGCCTCCCAAAGTGCTGGGATTACAGGCTTGAGCCACCGCGCCCGGCCCAGAAATCTTTTTTTTAAAAACAGCATCTTGGGCCAGCCGCAGTGGCTCATGCCTGTAATCCCAGCACTTTAGGAGGCCGAGGCGGGCAGATCATCTGAGGTTGGGAGTTTGAGACCAGCCTGACCAACATAGAGAAACTCTGTCTCTGCTAAAAAAAAAAATACAAAATTAGCTAGGCCTGGTGGTGAATGCCTGTAATCCCAGCTACTCAGGAGGCTGAGGCAGGAGAATTGCTTGAACCTGGGAGGCGGAGGTTGTGGTGAGCCGAGATTGCACCATTGCACTCCAGCCTGGACAATAAGAGTGAAACTCCATCTCAAAACAACAACAACAACAACAAAACAACAACAAATACAGCATCTTGTTCTGTCACCAGGTGGAATGCAGTGGTGGCGATCATAGCTCACTACAGACTTGACCTCCTTGGCTCAAATAATCCTCCCACCTCAGCCTCTTGAGTAGCTGGGACCCCAGGCACGCACCACCACATTGGCTAATTTTGTTTGTTTCTTTTCTTTTCTTTCTTTCTTTTTTTTTTTTTTGAGATGGAGTCTCGCTCTGTTGCCCAGGCTGGAGTATAGTGGCCTGATCTCAGCTCACTGCAACTTCTGCTGCATGGGTTCAAGCAATTCTCTGGCCTCAGGCTCCCAAGTAGCTGGGATTACAGGCATGAGCCACTACACCTGGTTAATTTTTTTTTTTTTTTTAAGATGGAGTTTCTGTTGCCTAGGCTGAAGTGCAATGGCACGATCTGGGTTCACCACAACCTCAGCCTCCCAGATTCAAGCAATTCTGCTGCCTCAGCCTCTTGAGTAGCAGGGATTAGAGGCATGTGCCACCATACCCAACTAATTTTGTATTTTTACTAGAAACAGGGTTTCTCCGTGTTGGTCAGGCTGGTCTCGAACTCCCGACCTTAGGTGATCCACCCACCTTGGCCTCCCAAAGTGCTGGGATTACAGGCGTGAGCCACGCCACCCAGCTTATTTCTTATTTTTTGTAGAGATGAGGTCTCACTATGTTGCTCAGGCTGATATCAAACTCCTGGGTTCAAGGGATCCTCCCGCCTTGGCCTCTCGAAGTGCTGAGATTACAGGTGTGAGCCACTGTGCCTGGCTTCCAGTGATCTTTATAGAGATAAAAAAAATCTCAGTTTGGGCAATATAGTGAGACCTTGTCTGCTACATGTGCATGCCACTACGCCTCGCCTTAAAAAAATTAGCTGGGGTTAGCGGCACACTCCTGTAGTCCCAATGACTTGGGAGGTTGAGGTGGGAGGATCACTTGAGCCCAGGAGGTCGAGGCTACAGTGAGCCGTAATTGCACTACTGTACTCCAGCCTGGGCAACAGAGTGAGACCTTGTCTCATAGACACACACAAAATCCAAGTCTTGGAGAGCAAATTGCCCAAGGCCACAAGCTGCAAATTGCAAGTGGTTGAGTAGATTCCCACTGAGGTCTCTGATTCTTTGCTTCTACACCTGACTCTGCCACAGCTTTACTGTGTGGCCTTGGCCAAGTCGCTGACCCTCTCTGAGCCCCAGTCTTCCTTCCATCTGTGGAATGGGATCACAGGCTGATCTTCTGAGGATTAGATGGTGTATTCATTGCCTAGGGCTGCAGTAACAAACTACCACCAAATTGTGGGTGGTTTCACACAATAGACGTTTGTTCTGTCTTGGTTTTGGTGACTAGAAGCCTAAAACCAAGTGCTACGCTCCTGTTGAAGGTGTTAGGGGAGGGTTCTTTCTTGCCTCTTCCAGCTTCTGGTGGCTCCTGGCATTCCTTGATTTACATCACTCTAATCTCTGCCTCCAACTTCACATGGCCTCCTCTGTGTCTCCGTCTCTGTGTCTGTATTTCTCTCCTCTTATAAGAACACTGCTCGTATTGGATTTAGGACCAACCCTAAACCAGTTTGACCTCTTAAGTGGATTACACCTGCAAAGGAACTATTTTTTTATTTTTTTAATTTTTTTTTTTGAGGCGGAGTCTCGCTCTGTCACCCAGGCTGGAGTGCAGTGGCCGGATCTCAGCTCACTGCAAGCTCCGCCTCCCGGGTTCACGCCATTCTCTGGCCTCAGCCTCCCGAGTAGCTGGGACTACAGGCGCCTGCCACCTCGCCCGGCTAGTTTTTTTTGTATTTCTTAATAGAGACGGGGTTTCACCGTGTTAGCCAGGATGGTCTCGATCTCCTGACCTCGTGATCCGCCCGTCTCGGCCTCCCAAAGTGCTGGGATTACAGGCTTGAGCCACCGCGCCCGGCCAGGAACTATTTTTAAATAGTTCGCATTGAGGCCAGGTGCAGTGGCTCACACCTGTAATCCTGTCACTTTGGGAGGCCAAGGCAGGTGGATCACCTGAGGTCAGGAGATCAAGACCAGCCTGGCCAACATGGTGAAACCCTGTCTGTACCAAAAATACTAAAAAAAGAAAAAAGAAAAAAAATTTAGACAGATGTTGTGGTGGGCACCCATAATCCCAGCTACTTGGGTGACTGAGGCAGGAGAATTGGTTGAACCCGGGAGGCAGAGGTTGCAGTGAGCCGAGACCGCGCCACTGTACTCTAGCCTAGGTGACAGAGTGAGACTTCATCTCAAAAAAAAAAGGTCACATTGACAGGTTCCAGGTGGACATGAATTTTGGTGGGGCGCTATTCAAGTGCAGGGGGGATGCAGGACGTGAACGTGCCAGGGGTCCTGCGTGGAAGAGTCTATGTCCTCATCACCCTCTGCCTCTCGGGGAGGACTGCTGTGACCACAGACTCTCCCAACCTTCTCTTTCCTGGTCATTCCACCTCTGCCTTTTTTTTCCTCTCTCTCCGTCTCCAGAGGCCACATCATCCAAATTGCTTATATGATAGATAAGGGAAACAGGACCCAGAAAGGGGCTAGGCTGGTCCCAGGCCCCTCTACCAATTAGGGGCAGAGTCGGCACTAGAGTCTGGGTCCCCAACTCCCCACCCCCCAGCTCTAGGGACGACCCCACCCCCACGAAGTTCTGCCTGTCTCTCTCTGCGACTTTGACTCTGTTGGGTGGGGACAAGGCTCCCGGGCCTGCACCCTCCCATCGCTCTCAGCATCCCTATTTGTCCAAGTGCACCACCGATCCTGGCCTTCCGAGTGCCTCTGCCCTGCAGCAGTCCCCACCTCTACCTTGGGGTTCGAGCTTTGCTGTTTCAGCCAGGCAGCCCCCAGGAGCTGCAAGGGGAGTGGGGGTGCTTCTTTTAGCCCAGTCCCAGCTCCCGCACCCCGGCCTGACTATTCCAGGACTCAGGATGTGGGCACAGGCTGCTGGGAGGAGGCAGGGAGCCATCTCCTGATGCTTGATGTTAGACGTGTGTGCGCGCAGGGCATACGTCTGTGAGTGCCTGCTGTGTGGCAGGCACACCTGTGTTCTGCTTCTTGTTTGAGCCCCTTTGGGACTGTCCTCACTGGGTAACCTCATCTCCCAGAGGTAATGCTCTTTGTCAGCGAGAGACTGATTTTAATCCCATCTGTCTGGCTCCAAAATCTGGACCACCCCCTGTTACGTTAAGTGCAGACGTTGGGGGTTAGGTGTCCAGCCTCCAATCCCCACTTTCTCTAAAGCAGGGAGGTTTTGCCCCCAGGGGACAATGGATCCTGTCTGGAGACATTTTTGGTTGTCACAGCTCAGGGGAGGGTGTCACTGGCATCCAGTGGCTAGAGGCCAGGGATACTGCTCAACATCCCCCAACACATGGGACAGATCCCAACAAAGAAATGCCTGCCCCAAACGTCCAGAGGCCCAAGGCTGAGAAGCCCTGGTCTGAGCAGCCTCGTGTCTGACATGCTGCCCACTGTCATGGCCCACTGTTCTGGGTTAAGCATTGCTGCCTCCTCCAGGCTTCTCTTCTAAAATGTACTGCCAGGCCGGGCACAGTGGCTCACACCTGTAATCCCAACACTTTGGAGGCTGAGGCAGGAGGATCCTTTGAGCCCAGGAGGTCAAGGCTGGCCTGGACAACATAGTGAGACCCCATCTCCAAAAAAAAAAAAATCAGCTGGGCCAGGTAGGATGCCTGTGGTCCCAGCTATTTGGGGGGCTGAGGTGGGAGGATTGCTTGAGCCCAAGAGGTCAAGGCTGTAGTGAGCTATGATTACATCACTGCACTCCAGCCTGGGTGACAGTGCAAGACCTTTCAAAAAAAAAAAAAATGTATTACTGGCTGAGGTGGGAGGATCACTTGAGAGTCAGGCGTTCCAGAGCAGCCTGGGCAGCATAGCAAAACCCTATCTCTACAAAAAATTTAAAAATTAGCTGGGCATGGTGGCACACTTCTATAGTCCTAGCTACTTAGGAGACTGAGGCAGGAGAATCGTTTGAGCTCAGGAGGCTGTGAGGCTGCAGTGAGCTATAATTGTGCTACTGCACTCCAGCTTGGGTTACAGAGTGAGACCCTGTCTCAAAAAAAAAAAAAAACCAAAAAAAAAAAACAAGAAAGAAAAGGAAAAAAAGTCAGGTGTGGTGTCTTACACCTGTAATCCCAGAACTTTGGGAGGCCCAGCAGGGAGGATCACTTGAGGTCAGGAGTTCGAGGCCAACCAGGCCAAAGTGGTGAAACCCTGTCTCTACTAAAAATATAAGCAAAATTAGCTAGGTGTGGGTGCCTGTAATCTCAGCGACTCGGGAGGCTGAGGCAGGATAATTGTTTGCACCCAGGAGGTGGCGGTTGCTGTGAGCCGAGATCGCACCACTGCACTCCAGCCTGGGCGACAGAGTGAGACTCCATCTCAACATGTCAAAAAAAAAAAAAAAAAAGAAAAGAAAAAAAGGAAAAACAAAAGAACTTAACTGCCTGTGGGAGAGTTGGGCAATACCTTGCAGTCTCCCCCTATGTGTAGCCAGTGTATCACTTCCTCCTCTGCAGAGAGGAGGTGGCTGCCAGTGAGAGGGCACTAAGGGTCTTCCCATGGCCACTGTCCTTGACTTCTGGCAGATTGGCCCAGTTCAATGAGCTCATTCAGGGCATCTCAGATTATGCTGTTTCTGGAAAAAAAAAAAAAAAGAAAAAAGTCAGTGAGCAGAACTCCTACAATGTAAAAGTGTCCTCTCATAAGTTGTTTTAAATCTTTGGTGCCTGTTGCATCCTGGTCAGAGCAACCCTTGCACTCTTGTCATAGATGTGAAAACTGGTCTTCGGTAATGAGGTTTTTTTTTTTTTTTTTTTTTTAGACAGTCTTGCTCTGTCGCCCAGGCCAGAGTACAGTGGCACAATCTCAGCTCACTGCAACCTCCACCTCCCAGGTTCAAGCGATTCTCCTGCCTCAGCCTCCCAAGTAGGTAGGACTACAGACACCACCACCACGCCTGGCTAATTTTTATAGTTTTGGTAGAGACGGGGTTTTGCCATGTTGGCCAGGCTGATCTCAAACTACTGACCACAGGTGATCCACCCGACTCGGCCTCCCAAAGTGCTGGGATTATAGGCGTGAGCCACCACACCCAGCCTTGGGTAATGAGCTTTGAAAACCCAGCTTAGAAATCTTCCCTAGTAACCACCGTGAGGCTAGAGGAGGCTCCTGCTGTACAGAAATTCAGGTGCTACTTTCCTGTGGAAAATAAGGAGCAGATGAATCATAACAACAAGTAATCAAAATGATGGTCATTCGGGCAGACCACTGTCCAGAAAAAAAAGAAAAAATTTAAAAAAGAAAATTAAGGCTGGGCTTGGCTTGCACCTGTAATCCCAGCACTTTGGGGAGCTGAGGCGGGCAGAGCAGTTGAGGCCAGGAGTTTGAGACCAGCCTCGCCAATATGGCGAAACCTCGTCTCTACTAAAAATACAAAAATTAGGCATGGTGGTACATGCCTGTAATCCCAGCTACTCAGGAGGCTGAGGCAGGAGAATCGCTTGAACCCGGGAGGAGAAGGTTGCAGTGAGTTGAGATTGCACCATTGCCTGGGCGACAGAGCAAGACTCTGCTAAAAAAAAAAAAAAACTACACACACACACACACACACACACACAAAACAAAAAAGGAAAAGGAAATTAAAACAATAAATGATGGTGGCTCTTTGATTTGCTGTTGGTCTATGTGAGGCCCTGTGCATGGGATTTCACAAACATGTTCTTGAATCCTCTCAAAACCAGCTTGAAGGTTGGTGGCATCTCCCTGGTGTGACAGGGTGTGTCATACATCTGGCGTTCAGCAACAACAACAAAAATATAGAAATGGGGGTCTCACTATGTTGCCCAGGCTGGTCTCCAACTCCTGGGCTCAAGGGACTCTCCTGTTTCAGCCTCCCGAGTAGCTGGAATGCAAGTACACACTTCCACACCCAGGCTAGCAACTGTTTTCTTTTTCTTTTTTTTTTTTTTGAGACGGAGTCTCGCTCTGTTGCCTAGGCTGGAGTGCTGTGGCCAGATCTCCGCTCACTGCAAGCTCCGCCTCCCGGGTTCGCGCAATTCTCCTGCCTCAGCCTCCCTAGCAGCTGGGACTACAGGCGCCCGCCACCTCGCCCGGCTAGTTTTTTTGTATTTTTAGTAGAGACGGGGTTTCACTGTGTTAGCCAGGATGGTCTCGATCTCCTGACCTCGTGATCCGCCTGTCTCGGCCTCCCAAAGTGCTGGGATTACAGGCTTGAGCCACCGCGCCCGGCCGCAACTGTTTTCTTAATGAATAAATCAAATTAGTCAATTTTACAGAAGGGGAAAATGAGGCTTGGAGAGAGACTTTGATGGACATATTCAGACATGGGACTTGCGGAGTTTTATAGTTTTATAGATTCTTAGTTTTTTTTCTTGTATTTTTTTTGAGACAGAGTCTTGCTCTGTCACCTAGGCTGGAGTGCAGTGGCGTGATCTTGGCTCACTGTAACCCCTGCCTCCCAACCTCAAGCAATTCTCCTGCCTCAGCCTCCCAAGTAGCTGGGACTATAGATGCGTGCTACCATACCTGGCTAATTTTTGCCTTTTTAGCAGAGACGAGGTTAAATGTTAGGCAGGCTGGTGTCGAACTCCTGACCTCACGTGATCCGCCTGCCTCGACCTCCCAAAGTGCTGGGATTACAAGTGTGAGCCACTGAGCCCGGTCTTTTTTTTGTTTTTGTTTTTCTTTGAGATGAAATTTCACTCTTGTCACCCAGGCTGGAGTACAATGGTACGATCTCGGCTCATGGCAACCTCCACTTCCAGGGTTCAAGTGATTCTCCTGCCTCAGCCTCCCGAGTAGCTGGGATTACAGGTGCCCGCCACCACGCCCAGATAATTTTTTTTTTTTTTTTGAGACGGAGTCTGTCTCTGTCTGCCCAGGCTGGAGTGCAGTGGCCGGATCTCAGCTCACTGCAAGCTCTGCTTCCCGGGTTTACCCCATTCTCCTGCCTCAGCCTCCCGAGTAGCTGGGACTACAGGCGCTCGCCACCTCGCCCAGCTAGTTTTTTTTTGTATTTTTTTAGTAGAGACGGGGTTTCACCGTGTTAGCCAGGATAGTCTCGATCTCCTGACCTCGTGATCCGCCCGTCTCGGCCTCCCAAAGTGCTGGGATTACAGGCTTGAGCCACCGCGCCCGGCAATTTTTTTATTTTTAATAGAGACGAGGTTTCACCATGTTGCCCAGGCTGGTTGCAAACTCCTGACCTCGGGTGATCAGTCCACGTTGGCCTCCCAAAATGCTGGGATTATAGGCGTGAGCCACTGCACCTGGCCAGATTCTTAGTTTTGGATGGGCCAAGACCTCGTGCCTCTGATACAGTCATTTTCCATATCATATTTTTGTTTCTGGGGTTCTGCAGAGGGCAGCGTGATTTCATCACTTGAACACTTTGTGGAACTGGGCAGGAAGCACTCTGTCCATTTCATCGATGGGCAAACTGAGCCTCCCCCAACTGGGCCCTGTGCCTCCTCGGGTTGGGGTGGATAACAGCAAAACAGTGCAGGGAGTGGGGAAGCTCTGGGAGGCCTTGATCAGAGCGCTGTGGCTCTGCTACTTTCCAGCTTGGTGGCCTCCTGCATCCTCATGTGGGCAGGGGGATTATGAGACCTGCTGCTGGGTTGGGATGAGGTGGATGAAGGTGCTGGGCAAGTGTGGGATTGATTTTCTGTGGGGACTCGAGTGGAATGTTTCTCTGTTGGCTCAGGGGGAACTTGAGGTTAAGAACATGGACATGAAGCCGGGGTCAACCCTGAAGATCACAGGCAGGATCGCTGATGGCGCTGATGGGTGAGCAAGGTTTCAGGGTGGGGGGAGTCTGCAGGCCTGGAACAGGCAAGGCGGGAGGGGCGGGAGGGGTGGGCAGGGCAGCCCTGTGAACTGGTCAGGCAAGAGGGACTTTAGGCCAATGGGCCCTTTTTCACACCCTTCTCCCCACACCCCTGTTGGCCCCCACTTCATGTCTGAGGCTAGGTTTGGGGACCTGAAGAATTTCAGAGTTGATGCCATATGCTCTGTTCTTTTGCCCCAACAGCCATTGAAAGGGCAGGTGGAGAAGTCCCTGGAACTCTGCCTGGCCCCCTGCAGGGCAGGTGCCTCTAGGGAACCCCCAAATCCCCAGAGACACCACCCTCTTTACCCAGTGGAATGGCCACAGGCTGGCCTTTCATGCGCATTAAACCTGGGCAGCCACCAGGGAAGGCTGAGTGGTCTCGCTGGCATCCTCTTGGTTGGAACCAGAGGCCTCACCGCCTCAGTGAGTCATAGTCCAGTGAAGGGCTGTCTCGCCTGCAGAACATGTTAGTGCATCTTGGAACTATGCTTTATCTACTTTTTTTTTTTTTTTTTGAGATGGAGTCTCACTCTGTCACCCAGGCTGGAGTGCAGTGGCCGGATCTCAGCTCATTGCAAGCTCCACCTCCCGGGTTTACGCCATTCTCCTGCCTCAGCCTCCCGAGTAGCTGGGACTACAGGCACCTGCCACCTCACCCGGCTAGTTTTTTGTATTTTGTAGTAGAGACAGGGTTTCACCGTGTTAGCCAGGATGGTCTCGATCTCCTGACCTTGTGATCCGCCCGTCTCGGCCTCCCAAAGTGCTGGCATTACAGGCTTGAGCCACCACGCCCGGCCCTATGCTTTATCTACTTTTGATTAGAGAGGGGGCGGGCAGATGCACATCATAGGAGCTAAGAGAAAAGTGACTTCTTTCTCCTACTTGGGCCCCTCAAGTTTGCCAAAATGTGTGGTACCCTTGGTCTGAGACTCCCGAATGAAGGCACCCCATGACCCAGAATGCCCCACTTTCAGGAACCCTGCAGGTCGAGGCCAGGATCCTGTGGTGATCTTGCCTAGAAGTCATACAACCCCGGTTGCATACCTGTAGTGACGGGGAGCTCACCACCTTAGGTTGGCTGTTTGTGGCTAAATTTAATAAGTCTTCAGATATCTAATAGATAGCATTTCTCTCTCCCAGGAGAGCCACCCCCAATTCCTGAAGCTGTCAATATAAGTTACCCTTCTCTCAACAACTTGATCCCTGCTCCAAATGGAATGTGCTACCACAGTGCTAAGTCTGAGCAGGTTGTTACCTCCCTTGTTTTAAGGCACAGATCTCAACTAACACAAGCTTTGGTTCTTCCAGCTTGTGGCCAACCAAGATTCTCTAACCCAAGCTGCTTTATCCAGGCCTGAGCCCTGAACCTCACCTGCTACCCCTTCTCCTACAGCTTTGTAATTAACCTGGGCCAGGGGACAGACAAGCTGAACCTGCATTTCAACCCTCGCTTCAGCGAATCCACCATTGTCTGCAACTCACTGGATGGCAGCAACTGGGGGCAAGAACAACGGGAAGATCACCTGTGCTTCAGCCCAGGGTCAGAGGTCAAGGTGAGGTCAAGAGGGGAAAGGGCACTGGGGATGATGTCAAGGGGAGGGTCCAGATGGAAGGGAGCCTGGCCTGGACACAGGCGCTGGCCTTGTTTGAGCCATCAGGCACTGCCCTGGTCCATTTCCAGGGCCTCCTGCCTCCTTGACATCCTCCTTCCCACAGTTCACGGTGACCTTTGAGAGTGACAAATTCAAGGTGAAGCTGCCAGATGGGCATGAGCTGACCTTTCCCAACAGGCTGGGCCACAGCCACCTGAGCTACCTGAGCGTGAGGGGTGGGTTCAACACGTCCTCTTTCAAGTTAAAAGAATAAAAGACTAACAACCGAGATTCCCCGTCTGAGGTCTGAGTCACAACAGGATCAACAGCCCTTGGGTCCTGGGTGTGTCCCCCTATCTCTACCTGCAGTTCCTGCCCCAAGGCTAAAAGCAAACAAAATAATCCATTTTTATGGAGTCTTCCTGTGGCAAGAACTGCGGTTCAAGACTTCTTTCTCTCCTGGGTCCCTCGAGTTTACCAAAACATGGGATACCTCTGGTCTGAGGACCTCTGAATGCAGGCACCCCATGATCCAGAATGTCCCGCTCTCAGGGATCCTGAGGTCCCGTAGTGATCCTGCCACACATCCTCTGGTTGCACACCTCTAGTGACAGGGAGCTCACTACCTGACGTTGGCTGTTTGTGGCTAAATTTAACTGGTCTTCTGATACCTAAGGAGGGCATTTCTCTTTCTATGCATTTTAATGCTCCTGGCATTTCCAGGATACTGAGGAGGAAACTGAGATATGAGGACACCCGGCTGCCACGTTGGGAGGCTGAGACATGCTCCCAACAGTTCTACACACTTGTTCCTGTCTACTTGCCCCCACTATCACCAGAGCAAATGCCACGCTACTCTGTGGGATTATGGGACAGACACCAGTCCCAGGCACCTGGGCCAGGACCTGTTCCCGGAACTGCAGATAAGGCTCCCACCTGGGTCTCTTATCTCAGGGGCATTCCAGCCTGGTTACTCATTACCCTCCCCTTGGTGCGTCTACTTCCCTCCCCTGCTGGGGGCCTTGATTGGGGGGGGGGTCCTTGGCTTTCTAAACTCCCTGGAGGGGAGGGGACTGAAGCAAGTAGAGTTGATGCTGTTCTCCCTGGTCCCCAAGCATCTTGCAGGACACCTTTTATCAAAACAGCCTTATTTAATCAGGCCCCAGAGGCAAGTCTGGGGTATACAGGCAGGTGGGATTCCTCCCCGGGAGGTCATACCTGACCTTTCTGGGGTAAGAGGGAGGCTGGGGCGGGGATGTTGGGGAAGCGGCCTGGGAGAGGGCTGTCAGGGTTATAGCGGGGACGCTCTGGGATGAGCTGGGGGCAGGCGGTTCCTTTGGGAGGTGGGACAATGGCCCTGTGTGGTACACTCCCTGCCCCCCACCCCCCACAGGCAGCTTAGTCTGGCACAAAGGCCACACTGTGAGGCTGGGCCCTCCAGCTGGTGGGGGTGGTGTGGAGTGGGGCCTAAGGAAGAGCTATTAGGTCCAGAGTGGCAGTGGGAGGAGGTGGTCAGCTTGGCAGGGCCTCTGGGAGCATCCAAGTCCCAGAGCAATCCTGGCCTTCCCTGTCTTCCCTCCCATGTCTGTCCTGCAGAGGTGGAGAGGGGTTTAGGGGCAACTCGGCTTCTCCCCTCTCTGGTCTGGTAGGAACCAGCTGTTAGGTGAGGGGCCGGCTCTGCACCTAGGTGGGGCCCCGGGACCATGTCCCAGCCCCTCACACCTTGACCTCATCATCCTCCTCAGCATCCGCAAATTCAAAGGTGTTTGCTTGCACCGTGCTGGGCACCGGGGTCCTGCTGTGTGCCTGGGGTGCCCTCCACTCTTCATCCAGGCTCTCCCAGGAGGCCCGGGCTTGGGGCAGCACCTCCACCCGCTCCTGCCGCGCATCCATCTCCGGGTAGTGGCGGCCACCACCCCAGCCTGCTCCCCAGTGCCTGCCGAGGGCAGGGCCAGCAGGTCCTCGTGGACCCCCTCCCACTGGGCTGGCCTTCACCTCAGCCACTGGGCCCAACCCAGCTGTTACCCCATTGGGACAGTGTCCATGGGGTGTGGAGCTTGTGGCAGGGGCTGGAGGGTTTGCAGCAGGACCCGGGGGGGTTGTGGCAGGGGCTGGGGGGTTTGCAGCAGGACCCGGGGGGTTTGCGGCAGGGGCTGGGGGGTTTGCGGCAGGGGCCGGGGGGTTTGCGGCAGGGGCCGGAGGGTTTGCGGCAGGGGCTGGGGGGTTTGCAGCAGGGGCTGGAGTCTCAGCTGCAGGGGCTTCTGGGAGGCTCATGACCCCTAGCAGCTCGCTGAGGAGTGAGGGCCCAAGGTCGAGGTCCAGGCGGAAGGACAAGAGAGAGTCTGAGCGGCGAAGCCCGGGCTCAGAGGGGAAGGAACCATCCCGGTCTCGGTCATGCGGCTTTTCCGAGCGGGGCAGGCGGGAGATGGTGCAGAACCCAGAGTCCAGGCCTAGAAGAGAAATGGGCAGTGGGCTCAGAGCTGGGGTCCCTCACCAGGAATTCAGGAGGGGAGACAGGAACAGTCCTGGCTTGCTGTGTGGCTTCTGGCTAGTCCCTCCCCTCTCTGGCCTCAGTTTCTCCCATCTTTCCAATAGAATATGCTCCATGGTCACCTGTGTGATCTTCCTGTCTACCCTGAAAGCTGAAAATCATCATTATCCTCATTTCCATTATGCAGATGAGGAAAGTGAGGCTCAGTTTGGGATGGGGCGAAGGGGCTAGCCCAAGGCCATAGAAGTCTGACGAGGTGAAATCAAGCCTGGAGCTCAAATCTCCTCTCAGTCCCAATTGTGACCTCAGCCATGGCCACCGGCTCCCTGCCATGACCCTGGTTGATGGCTGCAGGTGAACCCATAGCACGTGGGCTGGTTTGTGGACACAGCATGGGACCAGCAGCCAGGGTCTGACTGTATAGAAATGAAGGACAGATATGTGCCTTCCCAAAGTCATCTAGTCCAGCCCATGCTTCCAGGACTACAGACCTGAGACAGAATCGAGTTTCTGTGGACCAGTCCTCAGTGTGTTTCTGAGCAGCTGCCTGGGGCAGTGGCGTTAGAGCATTTGCCCCAAATGCCGCAAGGCAGGGAGTGGCCACCAGGTGGCAGCAGGGGCCCATGGTTCTCAGGTGAACTCTGCCCAAACCGCCAAGGTGGCACTTCTGGCTGGGCAAGAAGGCTCCTGAGTTGTGGTCCCTGTGAGTGGTTTTCCAAATTTGTCGAGTTACAGGAAATCAAGTTCAGATAACAACAGCTCCAGTGTCCTGAGCACCTACTATGTACCAGTCCCCCTACGCCTCTCCTGGCACTGAATCTTAGCAATGACCCCGAGAGAATCATTATCCAGGTGAGGACTTGAACTTACAGAGGTCAGTTGACTTCCTGAAAATCAGGCAGAACTGGATTGGAATCCAGAGCCCAGGCCCTTCACCTCTTCATGATATCATTCCAACATGAGGGGAAGGCTTTGGTTGAAGGGGGCAAGAATGGGTAGATGAGTGGTTCAGTCGAGGCCCAGAGAGGGGGACGTGCTTGCCCAGGTCACACAGCAAGTAAGGGGCAGCGAGAACTCAAACTCCACCTCCTCACTCTCAACCTCAGGTGTTCTGGGAAGTCAGCTTGTTCCCACCACTGCACCCCCTCCCCATCCTTGATGTGGGGTTTGGGCCTGCCTTCTGTGGTGAGACCAAGGGACCCGGGCAACAGAGCTCACTTGGAGTTTGGAGGAACCACTGAACCCCTCTGGGCCTCAGTCTCAGCCTCTGAAAAGTGGGCCAAGATAACCCAGGCCCTCACCGTAGCTGGAGTGGCCGTCCGTGGAGCTGCTGGGGCTGCCGTCGAAACTGAGCTTGCCAACCACGAGGCTGTCGTAGGCAGCCTGGTTGAGCTGGGGCAGGGAGATGGCATTCTTGATGATGGGGGAGATGGCCGGTGGAGCCGGGGAGGGTGCAGGGGGAGACGCCATCCTCCGGGGGGGCGCCCCCACCCTCCGCACCAGCTGCAGCTTCTTGGCCAGGAAGTTGCGGGGTGAGCGATGGGTGCCCCTGGAGCTGCCACCGTGGTTGCTGAGGAAGGAGGTGTCCCCGAAGACGTCCCCACCACGGCCCACATGCATGGTGTGGCGGAAGTCCCCGAGCGGGGGGCTGATCATGTCTGCAGTCAGCCGCCTCTTTCCCTGTGAACTGGACCCCCAGACCACAGGCGAGAGCTTGCCCAGGCTCATGGTGGGGGCGCCGCCGCCCCCCTGGGGGCCGGGCATCAGCTCTGGCTGCTCACAGCTGCTAGTCCATGTCCACCAGGGGCCGGGGGAGGGAGGTGGGCCGGGCTCGGGATGGCTGCTCAGCTCCTTTGCCCTGGCGGAAGCTGTAAATGACGCTGTCCTAAAGTGAGGTCACCGAATGCTGAGGCTGTGGGGGGTCCATGGCTCACCTCTCCCCGGGGCCGGCTGCCAGCCCCCCAGAAGCAGCTGTAGATGTTCAAGCGTACAGAAAGCACCCCCGCGGTGGTCGGCTTCTCTCCTGCCCAGGGGTGGAGACCTGGAAGGAAGACAGAAAGGGCGGTGATGGCAAGCCCAGGACAGAGGAGGAAATCTGGGGTCCAAACATTAGTAGCTGAAAAGGATAGATCATCACACCCCACCACATGGATAGAGGCCCCCAACTGATATGGGGCAAAAGCTAGGCACAAGGGGACCCGAGTGAGTCTGTGTATAGAAAGTTCAAGAACACAGCCAGGCGCAGTGGCTCACGCCGGTAATCCCAGCACTTTGGGAGGTTGAGGTGGGTGGCTCAACTGAGATCAGGAGTTCAAGACCAGGCTGGCCAACATGGGGAAACCCCGTCTCTACTAAAAATACAAAACTTAGCCGGACGTGGTGGTGCGCGCCTGTAATCCCAGCTACCCGGGAACCTCCAGCAGGAGAATCACTTGAACCAGGGAGGCAGAGGTTGCAGTGAGCTGAGATCGCACTACGACACTCCAGCCTGGGCAACAAGACCAAAATTACGTCTCAAAAAAAAAAGAAAAGAAAAAAAAAGAAAGTTCAGTAACAGGCAAAACCAATTGATGCCATTAGTAATCAGAATGATAGCAGCCTCTGAGCAGGTACTGACTCAACAGGGGACAAAGAATTCATCGAGCTATACACTTAAACCATGTATGAGGGAAAAATAGAAGCGCTCATTCCAAGTCTGAGCAACATAATGAGACCTGGTTTTCACAAAACATTTTTAAAAAATTAGTTGGGTGTGGTGGTGTGTGCCTGTGGTCCTAGCTACTCAGGAGGCTAAGAAGGGAAGATCCCTTGAGCCCAGGAGGTCAAGGCTGCAGTGAGCCATGATTGTGTCACTGCACTCCAGCCTGGGCGACAGAGCGAGACCCTGTCTCAAAAAAAAAAAAGAAAAGAAAAAAGTGCTTATTCTGCAGGGCCCACTTATGAAGCACTTACTAAGTGCCAAGATCTCACCTGCCTCATCGTTTAAACCCACATAATACTCCTGAGGGGCTGGGCGTGGTGGCTCACGCCTGTACTCCCAGCACTTTGGGAGGCCGAGGTGGGGGAATCACGAGGTCAGGAGTTAGAGACCAGCCTGGTGGTGCTGGTCTCCACCATGGTGAAACCCCGTCTCTACTAGAAATATAAAAAATTAGCTGGGCATAGTGGCAGGCACCTGTAATCCCAGCTACTCAGGAGGCTGAGGCAGGAGAATTGCTTGAACCCAGGAGGCGGAGGTTGCAGTGAGCCGAGATTGCACCACTGCACTCCAGCCTGTGCGACAGAGTGAGACTCTGTCTCACAAACAACAACAACAACAACAAAAACATTACTCCTGAGGGCAGCATGGTATCAGTTAGAGAGGGGAAACTGAGGCACGAAGTGAAGTAACTTGCCTGAGGCTACATAGCAAGACATGGTGAAACAGGCCCCACATCCCAGAGCCCTGGGGCCCCAGGCTACTCTGCCTTCTGCTGAGTAACTGAGTAAGTCACCTCCCTTCTCTGTGCATTAAAATCTCTGCCACACAGCGAAGCCAGGAGGGAACAGATGCCTCACCAAGGCTTTGTGAAGCTGGGTAAACAGCCAGAGCAGAGGTTCCTCCAAACCATCCACCTTCAAGGAGCTTCCTGGAATAAGGATCCTGTGGTCAAAAGTGGCTTTTTCCAGCTGCCTCCTCCATGCGTGAGCATATTCAAGGCTCTGAGAAGGCCCGCAGGAAAAGACTATCACAGTTTGTCAAATTGATGTAGGAGCCTTGTTGTCCGGGAGCAAGCTTTGGAAAAAGCTCAGCTGGTGCCAAAAGCTATTTCTTGCCCATCTCTCCCTTCCTGATTCCCCATCCCCACCATACACACAATCTTCCCCAGCTCCAGCCTCTTTAAGCATTTCTTGTTCTGACCCCTTTCCTTCTGACCCCTTTTCTTCCAGTATCATACAAAGTCCAGGCTAGAGCGCACCTGTGATCCTATGCTTTTCCTGTGGCCCACTGAGGGCAAAGCTGGCTCAAGGTCAGATCCACAGAGCTAGTCGAGACTTGAATTCAGAGCCTCTGACTCACATAAGTCCTTGACTGGCTTGTGGAGCCCTGTCTCACCTCCTGAGATCGGCAATGCACTTGGAGGGTGGGGCAGTCGCCTGGATTTTCCTGCCTTTCTCCCTGGGGCATCCAGCTTGGGCTCTGCACTTAGCAAGTGCCAAATCAATGCCAGCTGAATCACAGATCTCCATGATAACCTGCATGCCAAAACATCACCCTGGTCCATTCTGAGAGTGGGAGGGCAGGCTGGGCTCGGTGTCCTCACGGTGTGACCTTGGGCAAGTCACCTACCTACACAGACCTGGGACCTCAGCTGATGAAAGTCAATAGTGATCCTTCACAAGAACACCCACATCTGCGGCTCAGCCTTCTTCCTTTTTAAAAACCATTGCTGCCACCTCCAAGCATAAAAATCTCAATACTGCCCTTCTAGTGTTATTTGAAATTCAAAATAGGTTAAATAACAAAGAAGCCAATAGGACAAAGCTAGCTTTGTTTTCTGACTACATTCTCTTCCCTTCCCACCATCTGATCCTCCCCCAACCCTAACTCCTCCCCCTTGGAGGGGAGGAACTTCTGAATCATCTTTTTCCCTCCCTGGCACCCCCGGCACCGAGAAGTCCTCGTGGAATGTTTGCTGAAGTTCTGAAGCGCTCCACAGTTGGCCAACCATTACATGATGTCATCTGATTCTCCAACAACCCTGCAAAGCCACAGCTTGGCCCATTTGACAGGCAGCGCTGAGGTTCGGAGGGAAGGGAGACCTGTCCAACGTTACGTGACAGGTTCATGGCAGGGCCAAGTTTCCCTGCTCAGCAGGGATTAACAATGCATCTCTAGGGGAAGGAATGGGAGTGGGGAGGGTGTTCCTCTGTAAAAAGCCCTGTAGAAGGGTCTGCCATGTGGCCTCACCCACTTGCTCCCACCCCAGCTCCCTGACTTTTTTTTTTTTTTTTTTTTTTTTGATGCAGGGTTTCACTCTGTCACCCAGGCTGAGTGCAGTGGCTCCATCACAGCTAACTGCAGCCTCGAACTCCCAGGCTCAAGCGATCCTCCCACCTCAGCCTCCTGAGTAGCTGGGACTACAGGCACATACCACCATGTTCAGCTAAGTTTTTCCACTTTTTGTAAGGACAGGGTCTCACTCCATTGCCCAGGCTGGTCTCAAATTCCTGAACTCAAGCCGTCCTGCTGCCTCAGCCTGCCAAAGTGCTGGGATTACAGGTGTGAACCACCACACCTGGCCTCCCTGACTTCTTGAGGCAGCACCTCTTCTCCCAGCAAAAGGGGCTCCTCCCCCCTGAACCCCCATGGCCACTTTTGACTTGGGGGACCAGCTTCCTCCCCAATCTTGTGATGATCCCATCTTTCAAATGTTTCTGGGCACCCCCCAATAGTACCCATCCCCCACGCCACCCTGCCTACTGCCCTGGAGACTCTGCAGGGCTGTGGAGCTGAGGGCAGGGTACTGGGACCTGCCTCCCCATGTGGAAAACGGGAACAGCACACCAGACAGTTCCCCTCCCAGGGGAGTTGCAAGGGTAGAAAATGTAATGAAACCCTCAGATGCCGGATAGAGCAGGGCAGCTATGGGTTCAAATCTGACACCTTTACACTAACATCTCTCATTCCAGGGACCCCTGGTGGCAGCCACGTGACACTTGCTGCCAACCACAGGGCACTGCTGGCCATCAGGTGTGCCTCACCTGGCACTAGGAGTAAGCACGGCTCCAAGTGTCCTGGTGCCAGGCTCACCTCCCCTCACCTGCCCAGGAATACCACCCGTTAGTATTCAGAACACCCCTTTTACAGATGGAAAAAACAAAACTTAGAAAGGAGACATTTACCCTCAATCACAGACCAGCATCGCTGATAAATGCCCCAGGGTGGGAGTGAAGACGATGGGGAATGGGGAAGAGGATTTGGAGGGCTTGGATGCCCAGTGCTGAGCACGGTGTGGGGTGCAGGTGCAGGCCTGGGAAGACAGGAGACCTAGCTCTGCAGATTCAGCGTCTGTGACCTGGGCAAGGAGGTCATCACACAGCTTCAGTGTCCCTGGAGTCCTTATATTTACCCTATAGAGGATAGTCAGGGCCTGGGCGCATGGCCTGAGCTCACTCAATGGTGGGAATGACGCAAGAACAAGTTTTGGAGCCAGGATCCGGCCAACAGGGGCCGCTGTGGAGGCACATGTGGTCGCGGGGAGGCCAA
The DNA here is from genome assembly GCF_003255815.1 of Theropithecus gelada. Lineage (NCBI taxonomy): Eukaryota > Metazoa > Chordata > Mammalia > Primates > Cercopithecidae > Theropithecus > Theropithecus gelada. Next base: position 13,024,219 of record NC_037678.1, read on the forward strand.
GGGCCGCTCTGAAGGAGAGCGGGGGCGGCTGCAGCCTGGCATTCACCTGGGGGTCACCCGCAGGCCGCAGTGCTGGCCAGGGGCCCACGTCTCATCCTGGAGGTCACTGCTCGGGTGCACACAGCCCCCTTCCTGCGGGCATCCAGCTGGGTGATGCCCCCGCCCTCTACCGCTGGACAGCGAGTCCCTGTCTTGGTTACGGCAGCTCCCCCAAACTTGCTCTGGTCCCTGGGTTAAGGGGTTAACCCGGGCGGCTGGCTTCTCCTTCCCCTCAAAGTCCAGACGCTTCAAGGTGGAGAGACGGGGAAACAGGCTAGAACGGGGTAGCTGTTGTTCTCAGTCGCGCTAGGGGACCCGGTCCTCCGTATTCCAAGGGGGGCACCGTGGGCCATTGGGGAGCGACGGGAAAAGTGGAAAGGAGACGCGCTTCGTGCCCACCGCCCCGAGTTAGAGCCAAACCAGCCGTGGACCAGGCGAGGAGGAGCGGCTGCGAGCTGCGTCTCGGGTTCCCGCGCCACGTTTCGTGTCGCTGCGGCCTCCCGGCCAGTCCTCTCTCCTCTCTAAGCCTCAGTTTCCCGGTTTAGGAAAGGGGCTTCGAATCTTGCGGGTCTGGCACGGCTGGGGCAAAGGCAGAACAATCTGGAGGGCGACCGGGATTGGAAGTCCGGGAAAGACTTCGACCACCCAACGTTCCCTGGGGGGACGCGGGAGCCTGGGGCTCAGGACGCGGAGGGTCGCTCCGCGGGGGAAGGGGACGGCCAGCTGTCTTGGCCAGAGGGGAACCGGACGGGATGACCTCATCCGCGTCTCCAGCCTGGAATGCGGCGGTCGGGGAGGGGGCAGGGTGCCTGTCCATCTCCCCGGGTCCCCCACCCCCCACTTCCCGCTCTCCGCGTGGGCCTCGGCGGAGGGGATACATTCCGCCGCGTCGCCCGCTCCCCGCCCCTGCCCTTCCTTCCCCCGCGCAGGAAGGCGCGGAGACAGCCCTCGCTCTGTCCCTCGGCTCGCCCCCTCCTCACGCAGTTTGGCCGCTGAGTTTCGTCCGATCCTCTGCCCCCTCCGCCCGCCCGGAATGGGACACGAAGCCCGAAAGTTCGGAGTTTCCCCGCGCGGCTCCTCGGCCGCGCCCGGCCTTCCCGTGGGCACCCGGGGGCGCCTCTCCCGGGCGGGTCCGGTCCCGGTCCCGGCCCCGAGAGCCTAGGAGGGTGCAGAGCCCTCGCAGGCGCCCGGACTCGCCGGCCTCCACGGCCTCCGCCCCGAGGACCCGCGCGCCCCAGCTGTTACCTGGCTTCGCGAGCCCCGGGGGCGCGGGACGAGGGTGGACTAGTCCTGCAGCGGCGGCGGCCGCGCGTCCCGGCTGGCAGCCCGGGAGAGTCGCTGGGCCGGTCTGCGCCGCCCTGGCCGCGGGCTCTGCGGGCTGGATCCGGGGGCGGGGGCGGGGTGTGGGCGCTCCCGCCTCCCGCCTCTCTCCTCCCGCCCGCGGGCGGGGCCCGGCCCCCTCCCCGGCCCCCTCTTCGGCACCGTCCTCGCCGCCGCCGAGAGCTGGCGGGGACGCGACTGGGGGGCCAGGCCAGGCCTCTCTCCTCGCCACCCCGGCCAGGGTCAGATGGGGAACGTGCGGGCTGCCCCGGGGAGGCGACTCCGGTCCCCGGCCGCCAACCCCTCCTCCACCGGTTCCCCGCGTGGTCTTGGGGCGTCCAGGCCTGATGAACTCTCCTCCCTCCTGGGCCCTCCAGCAGCGCCCTGCGGGAGTTTGGGGAATCGGGAAGCTCGATCTGAGGCCCTGAATGCCTGGGCCTTTAAACTTTGATGTTTACAAGCATGACATGCCCACTCCTTTCCTCTGGATTCTTTCCCTTCCACCCGGTACAGGCCTCGCGGTGCCCAGGAGGAAGACAGCCACACTGGGGCGACTGGTAGAGTCAAGGCCGGGACCCTGGAGCCGGACAGCCTGGGTTCCTGTCCTGCCTCAGTCACTACTTACCTTTCTCTGCCTCAGTTTCCTGATCTGAAAGTGGGATAGATAATAGCAGCATCAGATGTTGTGTCAAGTGTCCCCTGCTCCAAGAGCACCTAGGAGGCTTGCTTGGCAGGTAAATGAGGTCGCATCTCAGAGACTTTACAGATCCCGCCCCCCTACCTCCATGGGGGGGCAAGGAATCAGCCATACCCGGGACCCTGTGCCATCATCAAGGAGGGGAGATCGATTCTGGCCCCCGCCTCCTGTTGTCGTGCCCTCCTCTGACTACTCCCCTCTGACTATAGAGTCCTCGGGCTGTCAGGGCACAGAGAGGTCCCTAACACTGCCTGAGGTCCTGGGGCCTCAGGAAAGCTTCCTAGAGGAGATGATACCGGAGTTGTCTTTTTTTTTTTTTTTTTGGTGGAGTCTCCCTCTGTTGCTCAGGCTGGAGTGCCTTGGCACAATCTCGGCTCACTGCAGCTTCCACCTCCCCGGTTCAAGCGATTCTCCCTCAGCCTCCGGACTAGCTGGGATTACAGGCACCCGCCCACGCCAGACTAATTTTTGTATTTTTTAGTAGAGAGGGGGTTTCGCCATGTTGGCCAGGCTGGTCTTGAATTCCTTACCTCAGGTGATCCGCCTGCCTCGGCTTCCCCAAGTGCTGGGATTATGGGTGTGAGCCACTGTGCGGTTGTGAGTTAAGTCTTAAAGGACGTGTAGGCAGAGGGAAGGGCAATGGAAATGCACAGTGCACAGCTGGCAGGGGGACAGCACAGCAAAGGCTGGGAGCGGAGGACCCCGCAGCGGAGGCAAACCTGGTTGGAGGAGACTGGCTGAGCGCTGTTGTGGCAGGGGACGAGGAGCCGTATTTACCCGCAGGTGGAGGAGACAAGGTCTTTACTGTTCACCCAGGGTCTAGGCCTCTTCCACGGGCTCCCTGAATCCCCATGCTGGCCGCCAAGGGAAGGAGCTATTCCTGCAGCTGGACAAATGAGGAAACGGAGGCACAAAGCATTCTAGCATTTGCTCAAGTGGCACAGCAGTAGGAACTCTTTCCCTGGGGGTCGGCCCAGGAGCATTTTGTCCCATGGAGAATTGAAACAGCATCGGGACAGTGAGCCAGCAGGCAGCACTGGCAGGTGTACATTTAGAAGACTGACTGTTGGCAGGCGTGGTTGCTCACGCCGGTAATCCCAGCACTTTGGGAGGCCAAGGTGGGCAGATTACTTGAGGCTGGGAGTTTGAGACCAGGCTGACCAATACGCTAAAACTCCGTCTTGACTGAAAATACAAACATTAGCCAGGCGTGGTGGCAGGTGCCTGTAATCCCAGCTACTCGGGAGGCTGAGGCAGGGAGAATTGCTTGAACCCGGGAGGCAGAGGTTGCAGTGAGCTGAGATCGCACCACGGCACTGCAGCCTGGTCAACAGAGCGAGATTCCGTCTTAAAAAATAAAAATAAAAAAGTGCCAGTTGCGGTGGCTCACGCCTGTAATCCCAGCACTTTGGGAGGCCGAGGCGGGCGGATTACTTGAGGTCAGGAGTTCGTGACCAGCCTGGCCAACATGGTGAAACCATGTCTCTACTAAAAATACCAAATATTAGCCAAGCATAGTGGTGGGCGCCTGTAATCCCAGCTATTCAGGAGGCTGAGGCAGGAGAATTGCTTGAACTTGGGAGATGGAGGTTGCAGTAAACTGAGATCATGCTACTGCACTCCAGCCTGGGCGACATAGCGAGACTCTGTCTCAAAAAAACAAAAAACAAACAGAAGTCTGACTGTGAGTGAAGAATGGACTGGAAGGACAGTGATGGAAGCAAATAACTAGTGATGCTGTGGTTGTTACTATTAATTGCATCAGCAGTAACCAGCACTTAATGAGCACCTGATGCATACCAAGTCCTGTAGCTCCTTAACAAGCATTGTGACATTTAATTCTTGTGAGAGCCCCATGGGGAAAGTCCTGCCATGGTGTCCCGTTTGCAGATAAGTGAAGTGATTTGCGTAAAACCCCCTACTTTGACAGGATGGCCATACTTTCCAGTTTGCCTAGGACAGCCCAGATTACACATACTGTTCCAGCGTAATTATTAATAGCACTTCCTTTCATTCTCAAAGGTGACCTGTTTAGACAATCAATTACACGTCACTCTAGTCAGAGGATCCCTAGAGCGGTGGTGAAGGAGGCAGTTTGGTGCAATGTCAAAGGCCCTGAGCTCAAATCCCGGCCTAGTGGCTGACCGTGGGCAAAGCACTTGGCCCATGTGAACCTCAAGTTTCTCATCTCTGAAATGGGTATAATAGCAGTGTGGGTATTTACTAGTTGGGTGTTGTGAGCCCCAGGCAGATGACCGAGCAAGCAGTCCTGATGGAAGTGGCTACAACCTGCCCCATGCTTGCTCCATCTTCTTCACCCGTGGGCAGGGAGGGCCGGCAGGAAAGAAAAAGTGGTTGAGAACCTCCCTACTATATGCCACACGCTTTGTCTTCTCCAGCTCATTGACAGGAAACCTGTGAATCAGGAATTCTTGCCCCCTTTTACATCTGGGTAAGCTAAGGCAGAGAGGAGCCCTCTCCCTCCTTTGCAGCCTGTCTCCAGATAGAAATCTATCTCCATGTAGGCTGTGCCCTCGTTCCTGGCTCCACTCCTGATTTAAGGATCTGACTCACGTTTTCCCTCTGGAAAACGGGAGAAAGGGAGAAGTTTCAATATCCCCAGGAAGGATCCAGGGTTGAGTAGTCTCCCTTTCTCATGCTTTTCTCCTCCCCCAATTTCCTGCAGTCCCCTTACTTCCCTTTGAGAGGCTGTGCCCAGGAGTGCAGGGGTTAACCTCAGCAGGACTATAATCACCGTGCAGAATGCAGAACAAATGCCTCCCAGCTGGGGACTGGGAGCTGCTAGGTGAACCAACTGCCCAGAGCTCAGGATCCCCTACCTCCCTGTCTTGAAGGAACCAGGCTCCTCAGGCTACCATCCCAGAGCTCAGCTGCCCCCTCCACTCAGCCCAGCAGATTGGGTTGGCCAAGGCAAGGGGTCTAAGGGAAGGAGGCAGGTCCTGGGCAGGGAGCAGTCTATAGAGCCAGGGAGGAGGGGGCAGGCCACAGGTAGGGAGAAGTATTTCGTCCTTGGGGACCCAGGGATGCTAGTGGCTGCTTCCAGGTTCCAGGGAGGTTTGGGATGGGAGCCTTGAACTGAGGCCACAACTATTAGCCCCTCCCTAGGGTGCATGTCCCCTTTGTACCCCCAAAGTCTGGCTGGGCTTTTGGTCAGTTAATGCATCTGCTCATTGACCCACTGATTGGTCTTTCCTGTTCTCCAGCTCTTGAGTATCCACTGGTCCATCCATCCACCAATGCGATTGCTAATTCATCCATCTACCACTGCCCATTCTCCTGTCCATCCATTTGCCCTCCCCTCCATGCACCCATTTACCCACCTACTTCCTGTCCATGTCTTGATCTGCCACTCACACACATCCAAGCACGGAACCACTTACTTACCCACCCCTCCATTGACACACTGCCTATCCCCCCGTTCATCCATCCATCCACTCACCCACCCATCCAGCCACCTACACACCCATGCATCCTTCCACTCCATCATCCATTTACCCACCTGTACACCCACCCACCCACTCTATCCAGCATCGCTTGATCCACTGCCCATACCTGTGGCCATCTACTCACCCACCTGTCCATCTACGCCTTCCACTTCCATCCTGTAATGCCCTCACACTGACTCATACCTGGTCCCTGCTGACCAATATGGGTGTCTGAGCATGTCTCCATCTTTCTCACATACATGCACTTCACTCACCTCATCAGTGGGTTACCTGGAGGCAAAATACCCTTGAAGACTGGTTTTTTTGTTTGTTTGTTTTTTTGTGAGACAGGGTCTTGCTCTGTCGCCCAGGTTGGAGTGCAATGACGTGATCTCAGCTCACTGCAACCTCTGCCTCCAGGGTTCAAGCAATTCTCTTGCCTCAGCCTCCTGAGTAGCTGGGATTACAGGTGTCCATCATCAAGCCCAGCTAATTTTTTTTTTTTTTGTATTTTTAGTAGAGATGGGGTTTTGCCACGTTGGCCAGGCTGGTCTCTAACTCCTGACCTCAGGTGATCCATCCGCCTTGGCCTCCCAAAAATGCTGGGATTACAGGCATGAGCCACCATGCCCGGCCAAAGACTGCTTTGAAATGTCACCTTCTCCTGGAAGAACTCCTTCAAAATGAGCCTCCCCACTGCATCTGGTCCATCCTCCATGTTGGTGTCTATTTCCGGGTGAGATCGCTGATGAGACAGTGACGTCTGCGCATGCTCTGTGCTCCTGGCACACTGGGAAATGGATGATTAGGACCAACATAGGAATCCTTGTCCCTCGTTCCTTGACTGAGCCAACCGAGAGTAGGTACCCTCCTCCTGGGACCAATCCAGGGATAATCACTGGCTAGACCCCTGCGGGGGCTCAGGCACACCTGGGCACTGCAGGGGAAGGGGGCAGCTTTGGAGTCTTCAAGAGGTTTGTGCTGTGACCTAGTTCTCTAGAGGTGACCTCACACCTAGGGAAGACGGGCAATGGGCCAAGGAGGCTGACCCCATGCTCTCCCCTCTGCGACCCAGTGTGCATTGCCAAGTCAGAAAAACGTGAGTGCAAATCAGGACTTTGTCTCTCACTAGCAGAGTGACCTTGGATAAGTCAGTTCTCAGCATTGGTCTCAGCTCCATTATCTGTAATAAGTCATAAAGTTCATTGCCTGACCTGTAGTTATGGTCAAGGAAGGGTAGCTGTTATAATGACTTTTTTTCTTTCTTTTCTTTTCTTTCTTTTTTTTTTTTTTTTTAGATCAAGTCTTGCTCTGTGGCCCAGGCTGGAGTGAAATGGCACCATCTCGGCTCACTGCAAACTGCACCTCCTGGGTTCAAGCGATTCTCCTGCCTCAGCCTCCTAAGTAGCTGGGATTATAGGCATCCGCAACCACGCCCAGTTAATTTTTGTGTTTTTAGTAGAGATGAGGTTTCCCCATGTTGGCCAGGCTAGTCTTGAATTCCTGACCTCAGGTGATCCACCCGCCTTAGCTCCTAAAGTGCTGGGATTACAGGCGTGAGCCTCTGCACCTGACCTTTTTTTTTTTTTTTTTTTGAGATGGAGTCTCGCTCTGTCACCCAGGCTGGAATGCAGTAGTGATGATCTTGGCTCACTGCAACCTCTGCCTCCCGGGTTCAAGTGATTCTCGTGTCTCAGTCTCCCAAGTAGCTGGGATTACAGGTGCCCACCACCACACCCGGCTAATTTTTATATTTTTAGTAGAGACGGGGTTTCACCGTGTTGGCCAGGCTGGTCTCAAACTCCTGGGTTCAAGCGATCCACCCACCTCAAGCTCCCAAAGTGCTGGGATTACAGGTGTGAGTCACTGCGCCTGGCCTGTTATGACTTTATTATTTTCCCTTTACTGGTAGGCAGGTTCATTGAACACCTGGTAAATGGGTAGCGGCTGCAGCAGGCCCTGGGCTAGGTGCCTTCTGAGGGGGCAGCAGTAAGGAACATGGGTCCTAATTTCAAGACACTTAGAGTCTGCTGGGGAAGACAGAGCCCAGGAGACTGGTGGTGATGAAAGGCCGAAGCAGCCGTTGAAGGGGCCAGGGAGGCAGAAGACCGACTGAGGAGGGCCAGGGAGGCTTCCTGGAGAAGGTGGCATTTGAGTTGGGCATTCTGTCTTGGTGTAAGATTGTCTGTAGGTGAAGTTGGGGAGAGAACCGCCCTCAGCAGAGAGGTGAAAATGGGAATGGGTACACCTGAGGGTGGTTCATGATCTGGTTCTGGAAGGCTAGAAGTTGAGCTGGGTCTACTGTGGAGGACGCAGGAGAGGCATTGAATGCCACACACAGGGAGGGTAGTGTTGGGTGCTAGGCTGGGCCACTGCCCCACCCAGTGATGGTGGTCCTCGGGGATCACAGACCCCGGGGGTGACTCAGGATCCTTGATGGGGCTTCCTCATTAGCAGAGGCTGGGGGCAACCCTTTCTAATGCTGTTTTTAGTTTTGCTTTTTTTTTTCCCTTGTGGCCCTTGATGACAGGAATGTGTTCCGAAAGAGCCAGGAGATGGAGACCCTCCTGGAAGGACCCTTTGGCTCTCTGGTTCCTTCCTCTGACTCCAGATCCCCACAAGTCAACACTTGATCGGGAGTGGGGGCAGTTTCAGGGTTCTCAGAAGGCTCCTGGGGGCTAGGCGCAGTGGCTCACACCTGTAGTCCCAGCATTTTGGGAGACTGAGGCCAGCAGATCACTTGAGGTCAGGAGTTCGAGACCAGCCTAGCCAATGTGGCAAAACCCCGTCTCTACTAAAAATACAAAAATTAGCTGGGTGTGGTGGTGCATGCCAGTAATCCCAGCTACTAGGGAGGCTGAGGCATAGGAATCGCTTGAACCTGGCAGGTGGAGGTTGCAGTGAGCTGAGATGTGCCACTGCACTCCAGCCTGGGCAACTGAAAATAATAATAATAATAATAATAAGGCTTCTGAGGCCACTGAGGCCCGGAGACAATAGACTTGTCGGGGTTGCATGCGAGTGTGCAGTGGAGTCCTGGGCTGCCACACACTCCATGGCTGGCTTCAGTGTGGGTGAGCATCTGTTGAGTGTGTGCCATCTCTCAGCCTAACAGGGTGAAACAGGCTCACAGACAGGTAAGGCTCAGCACCGACTTGGCAGGGCTTCCAGGAAGACTGCCTGGAGGAGGTAGGATGAGCGAGGCTCTATAGATGTATGAGGCTGTGTGCAAACAGTGAAAGCCAGGCTGGGAACACTGTGTGTGTCTGACATGGGTATACGCGGCCAAGGTGTGTCAGCCACAGTGATGACTGAGACATGCGGGAGTCAGAGCCTGGCCTGAGGCTAGGGAGTAGCCTGGGGGCCGAGTGATGGCAGATGCGTCCCTATCTGTGTCACCCAGCTGCTCCTCGTCCCTATCTGTGTCACCCAGCTGCTCCTCGAGGTGGTGTCTGGGTGCGAAAGGATTCTTGGGAGCAGTAGGGTCAGGATGGGAGTTAATCCCAGGGGCATTTTGGAGGGCGTGGCTGTGAGGCCCACGGGGAGGGCACGTCTCCAAGAGACAGCTGTCAGAGCCGGAAACGCCTCTGGAATTCCAGGCTCTGGGAAAAGAGCTGGCCTGTGGAAGAGCTTTCTCAGGCGGAGCCTTCCAGGCCGACCCAGCTCTGGTTTCTTGTTCACTGGTCCGCAGGGAAATGGGGGTGGGGAGGCCCCCACAACCCCTCTAGCTCCCTTTCTCCTGGAGAGCAAGAAGTTGGAGGGGGGTTGAGGAAGGATGTGGGGTCAGTTCCTCCAGCCCCACCCCTGAGGAGGACAGACAGATGGATGGACTGTGGGCGGAGTGGGGGTCCACGGCTGTAGTTCGAGGGGGTGGGAGGGGCAGCAGAAGGGGTCAGGGCCAAGTGACCCTGTTGTCCCTGGGTGATGAGAGTGCGCTCTCCAGACCTGGGCCAGGTGGTTGAGGCCTGGATGGAAGGGTGGTGGGGAGGGGTCCTCCAGGAGACCTTTGTTCTCACTCTGAGGTGGGTGGGGTGGAGAGAGGAGGGGCATGCAGGGGGGACAGGAAAAGCGTTTGAGGAGCAGAAACAATGGCCTATTCTCTGTGGCTCAGCCTGGCCTAAGAGATAGGCCCGTGGGCTGCAGGCCAGTCCTGCTTTGCCCTGACCATCTCCTGCATGGCCTCCTCCAGCCTGGCCCAGCCCTGGGGGCTTCACGTGGCCTTGCCTGGGTGGGCTGTGGGGGCGCCTTCCTCACCCCATGGCCATGCGCTCATTCCTGGACACGTGGATCTCTCTGTTTTCTTCTAACAAAAGCCCGTCCACTTTGGTTAATGAAGCACTTCCATGTTCATGATCTCCTTTGTGTGGCAGAGACAGAAATGGACAGAAATGGACAAGCGAACACACTTTTTGCCCACGGCACCTGCCTGTTCATCAAAGACTGGGAGTCGGACCTGGCGCTCCTGGCTCTAGGTCCTGGGTTCATCCAGCAACCTCCTATGCCCCAAACCTGCTTCCTAGCTCCTGGTTTCCTCCTCTCTTTCCTGGACTGATGATAAGAAGAACAGCAGAAGCAGGAGGAGCATTAACTGAGCATCTCCTGATTGCCAGACACAGCTCAGAACTTGAAGTTCCACTTATATTTACTCTGATCCTCACAACACCATTGTGCAGATGAGGAAACGGAGGCCACGGAGGTGAAGTAACCTCTGATGGCTTGGAAATGATCACGCTGGATTTGAGTCCAGGTCTGTCGCCCCTCAGTGGCCTGCTGCCTTGAGGGCAAAGGCTCTGGGACCGTGCTCTGAGGGATCATGATCTCCCCTGGTCTCCACGGGTGAGGAGGAAACTTACGTCCTGTACACACATCCTTCTGGGGCAGGAATTATTCAGAAGCTTCCCTGATTGATGGCTGTTGCCTCTACTTACATCCCTTTGGTGACTGGAAGCTCACCACTGCCCCAGGAGGACAGCTCTGCCAGCCAAGAATTTCTCCCTGAAATGGAGCAGAAATCAACTCCTCATAACCTCTGCTCACTGCTCCTCCTTCCACCTCTGAGAACAGAGAGTTCCCCAGATGCTTCCCTTTGCCGAAAGTCAGAAGAAGACCTGGCTCCAAGTAGTCCCAGCTGTGGATCTTGGGCAAGTTCTTCAGCCTCCCCGTGCCTCAGTTTTCTCATCTGTCAAGTGGGAGTAACAATGCCTGTGGTTGGCCGGGCGCAGTGGCTCATGCCTGTAATCCCAGCACTTTGGGAGGGCCAGGTGGGCGGATCACGAGGTCAAGAGACTGAGACCAGCCTGGCCAACATGGTGAAACCCCGTCTCTACTAAAAATACAAAAATTAGCCAGGCATGGTGGCGGGCGCCTGTAGACCCAGCTACTCGGGAGGCTGAGGCAGGAGAATCACTTTAACTCGGGAGGTGGAGGTTGCAGTGAGCTGAGATCGCGCCACTGCACTCCAGCTTGGTGACAGAGCGAGACTCCGTCTCAAAACAAACAAACAAACAAAAAAACACCCAAAAACAAACAAATAAAAAGTGCCTGTGATCAAACATGTCTGCGAAAGGAACTTTAGAAACAGGTTGGGGGTGTGTTGTAATCATTGCAGAGGCTCAAGCTCCTTGTACTTTTCTCATTTGTTTCACGGACTTAACCTTCACTTCACGGCAAACGCTCATGAAGCCCCAGCTCAGCACCTGGCAGCAGGGCACAGCCACTGCCTTTGTGGTGTTTTTTTTTTTTTGAAAGAGTATCACTCTGTAGCCCAAACTGGAGTGCAGTGGTGCGCTCTTGGCTCACTGCAACCTCCACCTCCCGGTTCAAGCGATTCTGGTGCCTCAGCCTCTGGAGTAGCTGGGACTACAGGCGCCCATCCCCACACCTGGCTAATTTTTTGTATTTTAGTAGAGATGGGGTTTCACCATGTAGCCCAGGGTGGTCTCAAACTCCTGAGCTCAGGTGATCTGTCCGCCTCAGACTCCCAAGGTGTTGGGATTACAGGCGTTAGCCACCACGCCTGGCCCAGCTGCCGCCTTTGAACTCAGAAGTTCACACTCCCAGGTTGCAGAAGAGGGGACGCAATGGTTTAGGGTTTTATGTGCAGAGTCATCTTTATGAATTCATAAAGACTCTGACAACATCCTCATGGGCAAGTGGAGGATCTCACAGGCAAGGAAACTGCCCGGAGAGGTGAAGTGACCTGTCTGAAGTCCCACACCACCGTTCCAAAGGGGATTGACAGTGGATTCTCACCAGGCCATTCCCCGATTGGGTCTGCAGGGGTTAACCCGGCTGGCTGGCGCCTACCAAGCAGGAGGGGGGATCTCACAGAGAGTGAGAGTTGGAGAATGGGCAGCCCCCTCTGGATCTCTGACTCCCCCTCAGTGGGCAGCTTGAGCCCCTGCCAGCCTCTTGTTGACTCAGCCGGCCTCTCTTCTGCCAAGTCCTGCTGGCCAGAGCTCCTACGGGGAGGGTCAGGCCACATTCTTCTCTGGCTGGAGCCTGAGGGGTGGCTGGCACCTCCTGGTGGAGTCTGTGTGCTGGAGAGAAGCTCATCTGGTTTGTGGGCACTGGGACAGATGCTGGGGTGAGGCAGAAAATGATTTTTGCGAGGGTCGAGGATGGCTTCCCAAGGGACCATCTCAGAGCAAATGGATTAGCCTGGGAACTGGGCTACTTGGTTACATGGCTCAGCTTGGTCTATTTTTTTTTTTTTTTTTTTTTTGAGACAGGGTCTTGCTCTGTTGCCCAGGCTGCAGTACAGTGGCATGAATATGGCTTACAGGAGCCTCGACCTCCCAGGCTCAAGCAATCCTCCCTCCTCAGCTTCCTGAGTAACAAGGATCACAGGTGCCTACCACCATGCTCAGCTTGGCTAATATTTAAATTACTGTAGAGACGTGGTCGTGCTATGTTGCCCAGGCTGGTCTCGAACTCCTGGGCTCAAGTGATCCTCCCATCTCAGCCTCCCAAAGTGTTGGGATTACAGGCATGAGCCACTACACCTGGCCAGCTTTGCCATGAATGAGCTGGGTGATCTTAGTGAGACGCCCCCACCATCCTGCACCCCACCTCAGTTTCCCCATCCATCAAATGGGTATATGTGATCACATACCCTGCCTGCCTTACTCCACAGTTGTTGGGAGGATCAAAGGCAAAAACAAGTTGGGCCGGAGTGAACGCCCTTTGTAGAGCAAAGGCCCACACATGCTAGCTGGCCAGCCTGGCGTTCTCTAGGGGAGCAAGTGAAGGGAAGGGGAGGCAGGGGCAACCCTTAGCTGTGGTGTTATCTGCCTGACATCCCTGCCTCTTCCCTGCTGGACATAGTGACACTGATAGTAATAGCACTTCCTGGCCAGGCACGGTGGCTCACACCTGTAATCCCAGCACTCTGGGAGGCCGAGGTGGGCAGAGCATGAGGTCAGGCATTCCAGACCAGCCTGGCCAACATGGTGAAACCCCATCTTTACTAAAAATCCAAAAATTAATCGGGCGTGGTGGCGCTTACCTGTAATCCCAGCTACTCTGGAGGCTGAGAGAGGAGAATTGCTTGAACCTGGGAGGTGGAGGTTGCTGTGAGCTGAGATTGCACCACCGCACTCCAGCCTGGGTGACAGAGCAAGATTCCATCTCAAAAAACAAATAATAGGCTGGGCACTGTGGCTTACGCCTGTAATCTCAGCACTTTGGGAGGCCGAGGTGGGCGGATCACAAGGTCAGGAGATCGGGACCACGGTGAAACCCTGTCTCTACTGAAAATACAAAAAATTAGCTGGGCGCTATGGCGGGCGCCTGTAGTCCCAGCCACTCAGGAGGCTGAGGCAGGAGAATGGCGTGAACCCAGGAGGCGGTGCTTGCAACGAGCTGAGATTGCGCCACTGCACTCCAGCCTGGGTGACTGAGCGAGATTCCCTCTCAAAAAAACAAATAATAATAATAATAATAGCACCTCCTGCCAGGCGCACAGCCCTCCAGGGTTTACAAAGTCCTTTCATTTCCATACCTGTCGCCCTGGCGCTGCCCTTCCTTCTACAGGGAATACTCTTTCCCCAGAGAAGTGAGAGGCTGTTTTCTGCTCAGTTCAAATGCCCCCTCCTCAGGGGCCTACAGGACCGGGGATCTAAATTAAGTTCTTGGCTGGGTGCGTTGGCTCACGCCTGTAATCCCAACACTTTGGGAGGTTGAGGTGGGCAGATCGCCTGAGGTCAGGAGTTCAAGACCAGCCTGGCCCACATGACGAAACCCCGATTCTACTAAAAATACAAAAATCAGCTGGGCATGGTGGTGTGTGCCTGTAATTCCAGCTACTTGGGAGGCTGAGGCAGGAGAATCACTTGAACTAGCGAGGTGGAGGTTGTAGTGAGCTGAGATGGTGCCATTGCCTCTGGCCTGGGCAAAAAGAATGAAACTGTCTCAAAAAACCAAAACAAATAAATGAAGTTCTCTCCCATCCCTGCCCCCTAGCACCCTCCCTTCCGTGCCGCTGCTCTGTGCCTCTGGTGACTGCCATGACCTTGTTCAGGGGATCATCTTCCCCCATGATGTTAACCTCCGCGAGGGCAGGGATGGTGACTGCCTTGCTCATCGCTGTGCCTGGTGACAGACAGCAGCCTTCCACGGTAGCTGTGATTGTCTTCCTTCGTAGAGAAGCTCAGAGAGACCAAATGCCTTGCCCAAGTCCACACAGCTGGGAAGGAATGGAGCCAGGACTGGGGCCCAGGCCTCTTAGATTCCAGTCCGTGGCTCTTTCAAGAAATGCCCACAACTGCAATGCCTGTTTGCTCTGCAGGCTCTGACTCCCTGGAAAAGAGAAAGCATGTCCCACTCCTTTGTTACCCCACAAGGTCCAGCTCGTGTCTCCTCCTTCCACACAGTAGGTGCTGTGCAAGTATTTCTTTGGAGGATGTGGGAGGAATAAGCTACTATATTCTTTTTTTTTTTTTTTTTTTTTTTTTTTTTGAGACGGAGTCTCGCGCTGTGTCACCCAGGCTGGAGTGCAGTGGCGCGATCTCGGCTCACTGCAAGCTCCGCCTCCCAGGTTCACGCCATTCTCCTGCCTCAGCCTCCGAGTAGCTGGGACTACAGGCGCCCGCCACCACGCCCGGCTAGTTTTTTGTATTTTTAGTAGAGACGGGGTTTCACCATGTTAGCCAGGATGGTCTCGATCTCCTGACCTCGTGATCCACCCGCCTCGGCCTCCCAAAGTGCTGGGATTACAGGCTTGAGCCACCGCGCCCGGCCTAAGCTACTATATTCAACATGCAAAGCCTGGCTGCCATCCTTATGGGCCTCTGTCCCTTCACCAGGGACTAAGGACTAATGCCTCGGGCCCAGGGTAGGGGCATTCCAGGGGCCTCCTCACCCTGCTCAGGCAGTCCGGCTGGGCCAGCAGCTGTGGGGTGGCCGGATGCCCCACCCCTGGCGCCTTTGGGCCCTGAGCCCAGGCCGCAGGCTGAGCTGTTGGCTGGCACTGCTCCTTAGGCTTGGGGCAGGAACACCACAGGGATTTTAAAAATAAAGGGCCTTGAGACAGTGGCCTGGCCCAGGCAGCCACGGGGCGGGGCAGGGCCCAAACAGGGATGGTGGGGGAATGCTGAGCCCGCAGCGGGCTGCAAGGCCAGGGTGGCCTCATTTTCTCCTCCAGAAACGCTGCTCTCTTCCAAGAACACCTCCTCCCGGCCTACTCTAAACATGGATCTCAAATATTTCCCGAGCACCTACTATGTGCCGGGCCTTGGTGGCAGTGGGGTGAATCCTCCAGACACTCTTCCCCGCAACTGTATGGCTCTCCTCAGAGGGGTCCCTCCCTTCTTACCCAACCTCAGGCCACAGACTATTTATTGAGTACCTACTGTGTGCCAGGCGGCTCTGGTCTTTCACTCTCGGCCTCCTCGGTTCTTTCCCCCTCTGCTCTCACTCCCTCAGGCACTTCCCCTGTCCAGCCCATTTCAGTCCCCTTCTTTCTCCTCTGGCCCAGCTAACAGGAAATGCAGCCAGGGAGGTCAAGAGCCCCCGGCCTCTAGAGCCCAGCGTCTGCACACACAGGGCCTGTCTACATGGTGCGGTGGGGAAAGGGCAGCTTCCTGTTTACGACAATCACAAGTACCCTTGGGTGGTGCCTGGACAGGCCTCCAGGGCAGCCCCTCTAGTCTAGATCTAATCCCTCCCTAGGAGGGGCCCCCTGAGTACCCCCACAGGCCCCAGGCAGCTAGTTCAGACCCAGGCCACTAACACCCGTGCCCCCACCCGCAACATGGGACGGGTAGAGAAGGGAGGAGGAGCGAGGAGTCTTGGGAACAGCCTGGAATGTGGGAGTTGAAGGTCCGCAGGAAGCATCCCTGGCTCCAGGCCCCACTCCAAGTCTGGGTGCCCCGCCCCAGTCCTCTCCTCCCATCCCGGGGCCTCCCCAGCTCTGATGGGGGCGGGGCTGAGGGAGCCAGGAAGGAGGAGACCAGATTCCTTCCCGTCCCGCTGGGGCCTGAAGCTTCAGCTCTGGTTTGACCAGGCTCTGGCAGCCTAAATCTCTCCATCCCTAGGGCAGGGCGTTGAGCCAGTTCACGGGTCAGCCCCCATCTGCTGCTGCCTCCCTCTTTTCCCCCCTGCTGCCTCCACAATCCCAGAGGAGGGGTGAGGACATCAAGAGGCTGGGACCAGCAGGGAAGACCCCCATGGAGGGGTGGGGCTGGCCAAAGGTGCCCTTGGGGAAGCAAACAACCCTGCCTACCTCCCCCTCCAGGCAGCCCCAGCCAATCGATCCTGTGATTGCCCAATGGGTATTGACCGAGGGCCTGAGGGTCAGGGTCGTGGGTCCAGAAGAGACTGGGCAGAGGGAGGCCTGCCCCATCGTCCACACCCTCCCTCACCTAACCCAAAAGGAGGTAGGTGACCCCAGTCCTCGTTTCCCCTCTGGCCCCTGGCCCCTTAGGGCACAACATGG
>NC_037678.1:13045656-13048659 GCF_003255815.1 Theropithecus gelada
AGAGCAGTGGGCGTGGTGGAGTTTGGGTTTTAGGGGGAAGTACGGGGGCCAGGAGTTTGGAGCCTTGGGCACCATCCTGTAGGCTACTGGGAGTGGGGGTCAGTGAACCGTGCGACAGGAAGAGAATTTAAACATCTCTATTAGTTTCCTGTGGCAGCTGTAACAAATGACCACAAACTTGGTGGCTTAAAACAATAAAAATTTATTCTCTCCACGCCAGGTCCAGGACTCTCGCCTGTGATCCCAGCACTTTGGGAGGCCAATGCAGGAGGATCGCTTGAGCCCAGTGGTTTGAGACCAGCTTGGGCAACATAGTGAGACCCTCATCTCTACACAAAACTTTTAAAAATTAGCTGGACATAGTGGTGTGAGCTGGGAGTCCCAGCTACTTGGGAGGCTGAGATGGGAGAATCGCTTGAGCCCAGGAGGTCAAGGCTGCAGTGAGCTATGATCACAGCAACTGCACTCCAGCCTGGGCAATAGAGCAAGACCCTGCCACTGAAAAACAAACAAACGAACGAACACGATTAGTTCTGGAATCCAGAAGTCTGAAATCAAGGTCTCGGAGGGGCCCCACTCCCCCTGAAGGTGCTCCTTCCTGGCCTCTTCCTGCTTCAGGGGGCTCCAGGTGTCCTTGCCTTGTGGCAGGCAGCCTCACTCCTGCCTCTGCCATCGTTTCTGTGTAGCTACCTCCGTGTCAGCATCTTTTCTTCTTGTAAGGACACTTGTCAGTGGATTTGGCACCCCCCGGGATAATCCAGGACGATTTCATCTTGAGATCCTTACCTTTTTTTTTTTTTTTTGATGGAGTTTCATTCTTGTCACCCAGGCTGGCGTGCAATGGTGCAATCTGGGCTCACTGCAACCTTCTCCTCCCGGGTTCAAGCGATTCTCCTGCCTCAGCCTCCCAAGTAGCTGGAATTACAGGTGCCCGCCACTATGCCTGGCTAATTTTTTATTTATATTTTTATTAGAGACGGGGTTTTGCTGTGTTGGTCAAGCTGGTCTCGAACTCCTGACCTCAGGTGATCCACCAGCCTCAGCCTCCCAAAGTGTTGGGATTACGGGCATGAGCCACTGTGCCTGGCCGAGATCCTTATCTTCATTACATCTGCAAAGACTCTTTTTTCAAATAAGGCTACATTCCCTGGTTCCAGGTGGACCTGTCTTTTGCAGGGGAGGCAACTGGTCAACCCACTGCAAAATCCCCAGGCAGAGCCCTCTCCCATGTTCCTCTCCTCCTCGGGGCTCCCAGCCCCTCCAATCCAGCCTCCTTGAGTAGGAACTATGTGGTCCTCATTCACCTTTCCACCCCTAGGCCCCAGAGTGGGCAATGTGTTTGCAGATATAACTCTGTTCCTCTCTTCTTCCCTCCCTCCAGTAACCGATGCCACAGGAGGCTGGAACTGGTGCTGCACGCGGGATGAGGGCGCCACCGTGTGTCCAGCTTGGAGCAGTGTGGTCGCAGGCTTGAGCCCAGTGTCTGCCCTGCTGACAGCCACTTACAGAGCGCCTGCCGTGCACCAGTCACTCCACACACATCAGTCCTCTTTTTCATGGCCGCAATATAAAGAGGGGATTACTATCCAGTTTTTCAGATGAGGAGACGGAGGCTCAGACCTTGCCAATGTCACCCAGCCCTCTGCTGCCGCCCACTCCAAAGTCACACCCACGCCATGCTGTGGACAAAAACCAGACCTGTGCATGGGTCTGGGTGCGAGCCTTCAGACTTCTCAGGGTGTCGTTTCCTCTTCTGTAAAGGGGGGAAGGTGCCAACGACTGCCCCTGCCAGGTGGCGCCTTCCCCGTCTCTGGCCCTGAGAGAAACCTGCAGACCGCTGAGGCCCGTGGGTCTTGGGGGAATGAATTTTTGGGGAACACAATTCTGAGTACTTTCCAAACATTAGTCTTTTTGAATATTTTGATGTTCATTGGTTTTCTCTAACAATTTGCATATGTATGAACTATTTGGTGATTTAAAAAACATACTTACTGGGTTAAAACTTTATGTAGGGCTGAGTGCGGTGGCTCACGCCTGTAATCTCAGCCCTTTGGGAAGCCACGGTGGGTGGATCATTTGAGGTCAGGAGTTTGAGACCAGCCTGGCCAACATGGTGAAACCCTGTCTCTACTGAAAATACAAAAATTAGCCGGCTGTGGTGGTGCATGCCTGTAATTCCAGCTACTCGGGAGGCTGAGGCAGAAGAATCACTTGAACTGGGGAGGTGGAAGTTGCAGTGAGCTGAGACTGTGCCACTGCACTTGAGCCTGGGCGATGGAACGAGACTCTGACTCAAAAAACAACATAAAACAAAACGAAACCAACTTTATGTAGGCCTCCAGTTCGCCTCTAAAAGACGACAGCTGGCTGGGCGCAGTGGCTCACACCTGTAATCCCAGCACTTTGGGAAGGCCGAGGCGGGCGGATCACGAGATCAGGAGATCAAGACCATCCTGGCTAACACCGTGAAACCCCATCTGTAGTAAAAATACCAAAAGAAATTAGCAGGGCGTGGTGGCAGGCACCTGTAGTCCCAGCTACTGGGGAGGCTGTGGCAGGAGAATGGCATGAACCCGGGAGGCGGAGCTTGCGGTGAGCCGAGATTGTGCCACTGCACTCCAGCCTGGGCGACAGAGCGAGACTCTGTCTCAAAAACAAACAAACAAACAAAAAACCCCCAAAAATAGCCACATGTGGTAGGTGGGGGGGTGCCTGTAATCCCAGCTACTCAGGAGGCTGCAGCAGGGAAAATTGCTTGAACCCGGGAAGTGGAGGTAGCAGTGAGCCAAGATCGCACCATGGAACTCCAGCCTAGGCAACAGAGCGATACTCCATCTCAAAAAAAAAAAAAAAAAGAAAAAGTAATAAATAAATGAAAAGGCCGGGTGCGGTGGCTCAAGCCTGTAATCCCAGCACTTTGGGAGGCCGAGACGGGCGGATCACGAGGTCAGGAGATCGAGACCATCCTGGCTAACACGGTGAAACCCCGTCTCTACTACAAAA
>NC_037678.1:13053005-13078397 GCF_003255815.1 Theropithecus gelada
TTTTTTTTTTTTTTGAGACAGGGTCTCACTCTGTCGCCCAGGCTTGAGTGCCATGGTGTCATCTTGGCTCACTGCAACCTCTGCTTCTTGGATTCAGATGATTCTCGTGCTCACTATAGCCTTGACCTCCTGGGCTTGAGTGATCCTGTCCAGCAGCTGGGACTGCAGGCACGTGCCACCATACCTGGCTAATCTTTAAATTATTTTTTGTAGAGACTGGATCTCACTATGTTGCCCAGGCTGGTCTGGAACCTCCTGGGCTCAAGCAATCTTTTTGCCTTGGCCCCTCAAAGTGTTGAGATTACAGGTGTGAGCCACTGTGCCCAGTGATGTATTTAGATCTTATTTAATTTCCCACAATAATGTCATTTTATTAATTTTAAAAATTGAGATATAACTCATATGCAATAAAATTCATCTGTTTTAAAGTGTACAATTTAGTGGGTTTGTTTGTTTATTTATTTATTGAGACAGAGTTTGGGTCTTGTTGCCCAGGCTGGAGTGCAATGGCACAATCTCGGCTCACTGCAACCTTCACCTCTTGGGGTTCAAGTGATTCTCCCGACTTAGCCTCCCAAGTAGCTGGAATTACAGGCACCTGCCACCGTGCCCAGCTAATTTTGTATTTTTAGTAGAGACGGGGTTTCCCCATGTTGGTCAGGCTGATCTCGAACTCCTGACCTTGTGATGTATCCCTTTCGGCCTCCCAAAGTCCTAGAATTACAGGTGTGAGCCACTGCGCCTGGCCGGGTTTTTAGTGTATTTAAAAAGTTGTGCAATCGGCCGGGCGCGGTGGCTCAAGCCTGTAATCCCAGCACTTTGGGAGGCCGAGACGGGCGGATCACGAGGTCAGGAGATCGAGACCATCCTGGCTAACCCGGTGAAACCCCGTCTCTACTAAAAAAATACAAAAAACTAGCCGGGCGAGGTGGCGGGCGCCTGTAGTCCCAGCTACTCGGGAGGCTGAGGCAGGAGAATGGCGTAAACCCGGGAGGCGGAGCTTGCAGTGAGCTGAGATCCGGTCACTGCACTCCAGCCTGGGCGACAGAGCGAGACTCCGTCTCAAAAAAAAAAAAAAAAAAAAAAAAAAAAAAAAGTTGTGCAATCATCACCACTACCTAATTTCCGGATATGTTTTCACTCCCGCCAAAACCCCACACACCACCCGTCGCCCTCCATTCCTGTCATTCTCTGTTTCCCCTTCCCCTAGTCCCTAGCAAATTACTTTCTGTCTCTATGGATTTCCCTATTTTGGACTTTCCATATAAATGGGATCATACAATCTGTGGCCTTTTGTGTCTGACTTCTTTCGCTTAGTGTAATGTTTTCAAGGTTCATCCATGTGGTAGCACATATCAGAACTTTATTTCTTTTTATGGCTGGAATGATACATTTATTATCCACTCACCCATGCATTTGGGTCGTTAACACTTTTGTTCTATTATGAATAATGCTGCTATGAACATCATGTGTAATGAACATCATGTGTGGGCATGTATTTTCAATTCTCTTGGGTATTTTATACCTAGGAGTGAAGCGGCTGGGTCATATGGTAACTCTATATTTAACTTTTTGAGGAACTGCTAAACCGTTTCCCAAAGAGACCGTGCCATTGTACATTCCTACCAGCAACGTGTGAAGGAGCTAATTTCCCCGCCTTCTGGCGAACACTTGTTTTGTTTGCCTTTTTGATTACAGCCATCTGAGTGGGTGCGAAGTGGTATCGAATTGTGGTTTGGATCTGCATTTCTTAGTAACTCATACATAATAACGTTCTGTAGTTTTCAGTGTACGGATCTTGCACATCTTTGGTTTATTCCTACCAACTTGATGTTTTTGATTCTTCCATAAATGGCTTCATTTTAAAAATAGACTTTCTTTATTTTTTAGAGCAGTTTTAGGTTCATAGTAAAATTGAGCTGAAAGTACAGAGATTTCCCATATAACACCCACTCCGCTAACTCAGAATTCTCCACGAACATCACACACCAGGGTGGCACATTTGCTATAATCAGTGAAGGTACATGGATAGATACATCTTTACCACCCAAAGCCCATAGTAAGCTTCATTGTAAACGCTTGGTGTACATCCATGCTTGGTGTACATCCTATGGAACTGACAAATGATAATGACATGTATCCACCATTATAGTATCTAGTATCATAGTCAATAGTTTCACTGTCCTAAAAATCCTCTGTGCTCCACCTAATCATCCCCTCCCTCCCCGGGGCCCCTGACAAACACTGATCCTTTTGCCATCTCCATAGTTTTGCCTTTTCTAGAATATCATATAGTATGTAGCGTACTCACACTGGTTTCTTTCACTTAGCAATATGCAGTTAAGGTTCTTCCATGTCTTTTCATGGCCTGATAACTCATTTTTTTTTTTTTTTTTTTTTGAGATGGAGTCTCACTCTGCCACCCAGGCTGAATGCTGAATAATATTTCACTGTCTGGACGTACCACAGTTTATCTGCTCACCCTCCAAATGACATCTGAATTGCTCTCAAGTTTTGTAATTATAAAGAAAGTTTCAATAAACATATGTGTGCAGGTTTTGTGTGGAAGTAAGTTTTCAACTCTTTTTGGGTAAGTATCAAAGAGTACAATGATTGCTGGTTTGTATGGTAAGAGTGTATTTATTTATTTATTTATTTATTTAATTTATTTAATTTTTGAGACAAGGTCTCACTCTGTCAGCCAGGCTGCAGTGCAGTGGCATGATCATGGTTCATTGCAGCCTTGACCTCCTGGACTCGGGTGATCCTCTCACCTCAGCTTCCTGAGTAGCTGGGACCACAGGCACATGCTACCACACCTGGCTAATTTTTAAAGCCTTTTTTTCCGGTAGAGATGGCGTCTTACTAGGTTGCCCAAGCTGGTCTTGAGCTCCTGGGCTCAAGCGATTCTCCCACCTCGGCCTCCCAAACTGCTGGGATTACAGACATGAGTTACTGCAACCAGCCTATATTTATTTTTGTGAGAAGCTTTACTGTCTTGCCAACTGTCTTCCAATGTGGCTGTATCATTTTGCATTCCTGCCAACAAAGAATGAGAGTTTCTGTTACTCCACATCCTTGTCAGCATTTGATGTTTTCAGTGTTTTAGATTTTGGACATTCTAAAAGGTGTTTGTATTGGTATTTTGTTGCTTTAATTTGCACTTCCCTAACGACACATGATGTGGAACATCTTCTCATGTGTTTATTTGCCATCTATTCATCTTCTTTGGGGAGGTGTCTGTTCAGATCTTTTGCCCATTTTTTAATCACGTTGTTCATTTGCTTTCTTTTCTCTTTCCTTCCTTCCCTTCCTCTCTCTCTTTCTTTCTTTCTTTTCCTTTCTTTCCTTCCTTCCTTCCTTCCTTCCTTCCTTCCTCCCTCCCTCCCTCCCTCCCTCTCTCTCTCTCTGTCTCTCTCTCTTTCTTTCTTTCTTTCTTTCTTTCTTTCTTTCTTTCTTTCTTTCTTGTCTCACTCTGTTGCCTAGGCTGGAGGACAGTGGCATGATCTGGGTTCACTGCCACTTTTACCTCTTGGGTTCAAGGAATTCTTCTGTCTCAGCCTCCTGAGTAGCTGGGATTACAGGCATGTGCCAACATGCCCAGCTAATTTTTGTATTTTTAGTAGAGATGGGGTTTCACCATATTGGTCAGGCTGGTCTCGAATTCCTACCTTAGGTGATCCACCTGCCTCGGCCTCCTAAAGTGCTGGGATTATAGGTGTGAGCCACTGTGCCCTACCTTCTTTTCTTTTCTTTTCTTTCTTTCTTTTTTGAGATGGGGGTCTCCCTATGTTGCCCAGGCTGGTCTTGAATTCCTGGGCCCAAGTGATCCTCTTGCCTAAGCCTCCTGAGTAGCTGGGACTATAGGCACGTTCCACTGTTCATTTTCTTATTGTTGAGTTTTCAGAGTTTCATATATTTTGGCAGTCTTTTATCAGATATATCTTTTGCAAATATTTTCTCCTGTTCTTACCTTTTTATTCTCTTGACAGTGTCTTTCTCAGAGCACAGGTTTTAAATCTTTTTTTTTTTTTTTTTCCCAGACACAGTCTCACTCTGTCGCCCAGGCTGGAGTGCAGTGGCACGATCTTGGCTCACTGCAAGCTCCGCCTCCCGGGTTCACGCCATTCTCCTGCCTCAGCCTCCCGAGTAGCTGGGATTACAGGCGCCCGCCACCACGCCCAGCTAATTTTTTTTTGTATTTTTAGTAGGGACGGGGTTCCACCGTGTTAACCAGCATGGTCTTGATTTCCTGGCCTCGTGATCCGCCCGCCTTGGCTTCCCAAAGTGCTGGGATTACAGGCCTGAGCCACAGCGTCCAGCCTTATCAATTATTTCTTTTATGGATCATGGCTTTGCAGTTTTATCTAAAAGTCATTGCCCTCTTTCTGAGCCCGTGACAAACCAGAAGAAAAAAAATAAAGAGAAAAATAAGGCTGGGAGTGGTGGCTCACGTGTGTAATCCCAGCGCTTCGGGAGGCCGAAGTGGGAGGGTGCTTGAGCCCAGAGGGTCCAGGCAGCAGCGAACCATGATTGTGCCACTGCACTCCAGCCTGGGTGACAGTGCAAGACCCTGTCTCCAAAAACAAAACCAAAAACAGCAACAACAACAACAAAAGAAAAATAAAAAGAAAAAGTCATTGCCAAACCCAAGGTCATCTAGATTTTCTTCCATATTATCTGCTAGGAGTTTAATGGGTTCATTTAAAAACCTTCGTTTATATTTGTGGCTAGTAGACAGAGATATAGTTGATCTTATATATTGACCCCATGTCTCGTGACTTTGTTAAATCCACATAAGTTTTTTAGAGATGTGTGTTTAAGTCTCCTTCCATGACTAGACTTGCCCATTTCTCCTGTTAGTCCCATTAGGCTTTAGTTGTATTTTGAAGCTCTGCTATTGGATGTATACAGATTTGGGATTCTGATACCTTCCTAACTGAAATGAAGTTTCTGCTCAGGCTTCCTACCTTAAATTCTACTCTTTAACTTTGGGACAGGTACAGCAGATTTATTGTGGTTATTGTTTGGGTGATATCTCTCTATCTTTTAATTTGCAGCAGCCTTTCTGTGTTCTTTTTTTTTTTTTTTTTTTTTTTTTGAGAAGGAGTCTTGCTGTGTCTCCCAGGCTGGAGTACAGGGGCACGATCTTGGCTCACTGCAACCTCTGCCTCCCAAGTTCAAGCAATTCTCTGCCTCAGCCTCCTGAGTAGCTGGGATTACAGGTGCCTGCCAACACGCCCAGCTAATTTTTGTATTTTTAGTAGAGACAGGGTTTCACCATCTTGGCTAGGCTGGTCTTGAACTCCTGACCTCATGATCCACCCACCTCGGCCTCCCAAAATGCTGGGATTATAGGTGTGAGCCACCGCACCCAGCCTTCTGTGGTCTTATATTTAAATCATGTATCTTGTAAGTAGCATATAGTGGGGTTTATTACTTTTATTCAGCCTGACAGTCTTATCTTTTATTTGGAATATTTTGAATAATTAAAAAAGAACTACATGTTTCAATTTAATCAGTATGAATTGATTCTTTGTAACAAAAGGTGAAAGTTCTTTTACATTTTTTCCCTATTTCCCCTCCTACTATTATTGTTGATGTTAATTTTGCTTTTGCGGGGTTTATAACACTTAAATGCTGTTTTTTCATCATGCTACGGTCTGAATGTCTGTTTCTTCCTAAAATTCACATGTTGAAATCCTAACCTTCAAGGTGATGGTATTAGGAGGTAGGGCAGCCAGGTGCGGTGGCTCATGCCTGTAATCTCAGCACTTTGGGAGGCTGAGGTGAGACTCGCCTGGCGAAGGTGATGCAACCGTCTCTACTAAAAATACAAAAAATTAGCTGGGCGTGGTGGCAGGTGCCTGTAATCCCAGCTACTTGGGAGGCTGAGGCAGGAGAATTGCTTGAACCCAGGAGGCAGAGGTTGCAGTGAGCAGAGATCGCGCCATTGCACTCCAGCCTGGGCGAGAGAGCGAGACTCCGTCTCAAAAAAAACCTAAAAAACAATTAGGAGGTGGGGCTTTGGGGAGGTGATTAGATCACGAGGGTGGAGCCCTCATGAGTGGGATTAGTGTCCTTATAAAAGAGACCTTTGAGAGACCCCTTACCCCTTCCATCGTGAAGACACAATAAGAGGGTACCATCAATGAACCAGAAAGTGGGCCCTCACCAGACCCAAATCTCCTGACTCCTTGATCTTGGACTTCTCAGCATCCAGAACTATCTAACAGACTATAAAACAGGCTATACCTAGTCCTCCCCTTTCCCCTGAACCTGGGCAGACTTATATTTTGACTAATACAATATAACAGAAGTGACACTGGCTGACTTCCAAGGCCAGATCATAAAAGGCGATGGCTTCCTCTGGCTGTCTCTTGCCACGTGTCTTTGAAACCACCATGTAGGAAGCTGGCTGCCCTGCTGCCACCATGTTGTAGAGGCCAGGTAGTGATACCACAGAGAACTGACGTCATGTGAGCAGAGACGAGCTGTCCCTGCTGAATCCTGCCAATTGCAGATTCCTGAGTTAAGTATATGGTTGTTGCTAAGTCAATGCAGTCATGTTTTTGGGTGGACTCCTATCAGCAAGAGATAACTGAAACACCTGCCAACCTTATTCCCCAGTGCCATCTCCGCTCCACTCCTGCCAGCTGCTGCACCCAGCGACTCAGTTCCCTATTGTAGGAATCTGTTCCACTCTCCCAGGCCCAGCTTCTGCCCCATCTCCTCCAGGAAGCCTTCCTGCTTGCAGTACGGGCAGTGTTGAAAAGCAAGTCACCTTTGTGAACCAGAGTGTGTCTAGGTTCAAATTCCAGGTCACACAGCTGGGTGCCCTTGGGCAAGTTCCTTGCCTCTGAGCCTCAGTTTTCTCATCCATAAAATCTGGATAGAAATTGTGGCTGCTAGCCAGGCGCGGTGGCTCACGCCTGTAATCCCAGCACTTTCGGAGGCCGAGGCGGGTGGATTATCTGAGGTCAGGAGTTTGAGACCAACTTGGCCAACATGGTGAAACCCTGTCTCTACTAAAAATACAAAAATCAGCCAGGCATGGTGGTGCATACCTGTAATCCCAGCTACTCAGGAGGCTGAGGCAGGAGAATCGCTTGAACCCAGGAGGTGGAGGTTGCAGTAAGCCGAGATCACGCCACTGCACTCCAGCCTGGGTGACAAGAGTGAGACTCAGTCTCAAAAAAAAAAAAGAAATAGAAATAGTGACTGCTTCACTGGTTCGTTGTGGGGAAGAAAGATGTTAATCTATGGAAAGCACTCAGAATGCTCCCTAGCATATAACAAGCATTCCATAATGTTGGCTATTATTATTATTATTATTATTATTTGAGACAGAGTTTCACTCCTGTTGTCCAGGCTGGAGGGCAATGGTATGACCTTGGCTCACTACAACTTCTGCCTCCCAGGTTCAAGCGATTCTCCTGCCTCAGCCTCCTAATCCCTAGCTGGGATTACAGGCATGTACCACCACGCCCGACTAATTTTTGTAGTTTTGGTGGAGACGGGGTTTCACTGTGTTGGACAGGCTGGTCTCGAACTCCTGACCCCAGGTGATCCACCCACCTTGGCCTCTCAAAGTGCTGGGATTACAGGCATGAGCCACCGTGCCTGGCCTATTATTATTTTTTTTTGAGACAGGGTCTTGCTGTGTCACCCAACCCCAAGTGCAGTGGCAGGATCTTGGCTCACTGCAACCTCCACCTCCCAGGGTCAGGCCATCCTTCCACCTCAGCCCCTCTGAGTAGCTGGGACTATGGGCATGTGCCACCACACCCAGCTAATTTTTGTATTTTTCTTGTAGATACGGGATTTCATCATGTTGCCCAGGCTGGTCTCAAACTCCTGGGCTTAAGTGATTTACCTGCTTTGGCCTCTCAAACTGCTCGGATTATAGCCATGAGCCACCTCACCCAGCCGTAATGTTGGCAATTATTGTATTTCCCCAGGCACTAGGGTCCCATCCTGCACTCTGGGAGCCCACTCATTGGGAACCTAATTCATACTAATAATTAATTCATTTTACACATATCTCTTGAGAGCACCTGTATGCCAGGCACTGATGAGCTAGGCTTAGTGTGTGGGATTTACTAGGAACCTACTACATGCTATCCATTCATTGATTCTACCTGTATCTCTGGAGTACCAGGTACTGAGCTAGGATCTAGGGATGCAGCGATGGAGGTGCGAACACCACCTCTGCCCTCAGGGGTGTACATTCTATAGAGACGGGAGTGGACAAATTCATTAAAAAGTTGACAGTTTTTTTTTTTTTTTGAGGCAGAGTCTCGCTCTGTCACCCAGGCTGGACTGCAGTGGCCCCATCTCGGCTCATTGCAATCTTTGCCTCCCAGATTCATGCCATTCTCCTGCCTCAGCCTCCCGAGTAGCTGGGACTACAGGCGCCTGCCACCACGCCCAGCTAATGTTTGTATTTTAGTAGAGATGGGGTTTCACCCTGTTGGCCAGGCTGGTCTCAAACTCCTGACCTCAAGCAATCCACCCGCCTCAGCCTCCCAAAATGCTGGGACTACAGGTGTGAGCCACTGCACCCAGCCCTAAAATCCAATTAGATCTTTAAACTAAACGTGTTGTCATTTGACAGTGCTCCTATCCTCCCCATTTTACAGATGAGGAGACTGAGGCCCAGAGAGAAGGTGTGAATGCAAGTGGTCCAGCTCCAGAGTCCGTGCTCCTGACCCCCGGCCATGCTGCAGTCCCTTTCATTCAGGCTGCCCCTACTGAACAGGGATGGAAAATGGGGCCAAGAAAGGAGGTGTCAACTCCCCAAAGTCCAGTAACAAAAGAGGGGCAGGGTACGGATTTCAGCTTGGGTTTCCACAGCCACAGAGGCTGCTCATTCTCCCAAGTGTGTGTTGAGGCTGATGTAGGTGACTGGGTGCGACCGGGGCGCTCTGCCCATGGCCTTACCTGAGCCTAGGCCTCCTTGCTTGGACCTGGGGTAGTCACAGGCCCCGCCCCCGGGGTAGCGTGAGATGGAATGAGTTCAGCACCTGGCTCAGTCCTAGTGTGAATCCCAGTGGGATAATTATTCACTAGCCTTCCAGGCAGGGACCGCCCACTCACCAGCTCCTCCTCTCCTGTGTGGGGGGCGCCTGAGTCATGGGAACAAGGACGAACAGGACCGAAACGGTGCAAGTTAAAGCAAGCGAAGGACGAGGATCCCTGTAGGAACCTGGCATGAGATTTCTGGGCTCTGGGCCTTCGCACTGACCATTCCTTCTGCCTGGAGCACCTTTCCTCTTTTGCTTCTTCTTCTGCTTTAGTTTTTTTTTTTTTTTTTTTTTTTTTTTTTTTTTTTTGAGACGGAGTCTCGCTGTGTCGCCCAGGCTGGAGTGCAGTGGCGCGATCTCGGCTCACTGCAAGCTCCGCCTCCCGGGTTCACGCCATTCTCCCGCCTCAGCCTCCGAGTAGCTGGGACTACAGGCGCCCGCCACCACGCCCGGCTAGTTTTTTGTATTTTTAGTAGAGACGGGGTTTCACCATGTTAGCCAGGATGGTCTCGATCTCCTGACCTCGTGATCCACCCGCCTCGGCCTCCCAAAGTGCTGGGATTACAGGCTTGAGCCACCGCGCCCGGCCCTTCTGCTTTAGTTTTTGATGCCCCTGGGCAGTCGAGGATTTCCTCCTCTCGTCGCTGCCAGCAACGTAAAGTGGTTGGGTATGAACCTGTTTCCTCAGAGCAGTGCTTGGGTTGGTCCATTCATTTGGGCCCTCAGGGCACCAAACAGGGCTGAGCACAGAGTCTGGGCAGGGGACTGTGCTGGCAGGTGGGGGAAGGTCACAATATGGACTGCAGGGTGAGGAGGGGTGGGGCAGGGCAGGCCCTCACTCCACCCTTAACATCAGTGATAACTCCCTTTCAGGTCCACACGTGCCCACTGTAGGACCTCACCAAACCTGTTCCATCTTCTGAAAAGTGGGGAGAAGAGGAGGACTTACCTCGTGGGTTTATTAGGAAGATTTAAGGAGCTAACCCTGGAAAATGCTTGTACATCATATGTTGGATGCATAGAAAGTGCTCAAAACTGTTTGCTACTGAGCAAAGTGCTTGTCACTGAGTGCCATGTTTGTGCCAAGCACTTTACATAAAGTCATTCATTTAATCAGACACAACCATGATTGTCTCTGCACATCAGTCCCGTCAAGGGTCATGACCTGACAACCTCACCGACCTGGGATTTGAATCCAGGTCAGGATGATTCCGTGGTTGGGGCTCTGTGGTTGGGTGGGCGGCAGAGGAAGGCACGCCAGCCTGCGCAGCCCGGGTGACTCAGAGCCGCAGCTCCCCTGGCCCGCCCTTTCCTCTGAGTCAGCCTCAGTGATTCCACAGGCTCTTCTCTGGAATTCAGGGCCCCAGGCAGTGTTCCTCCATGGAGATGCTGGTGGGTGCCTTGAGCCCCCATGGCCGCCCTTGGCTGTGTCCTGTGGCCCCCTGGGAGCCCCTCTCAGGTGCAGGGGGCTTGCTAGGGTGAGCATCTCCCTCCAACCACCTTGTGGTGCAGAGGGGCAAACTGAGACACAGAGAGGGGCAGGGACCGGGCTGGATGGCACAGCCTCAGCGAGGGGAGCCAGGCCAGGGGAGCCCAGCTTCACTTTTTTCCGTCTTTTCCCAGCCTGCCCCAGTCCCATCTCTCACCTCTTGGCACAGCTTCCTGCCCCATGCCTGGATATCCCCAGCCTAGCCCAGCTCCTTGCCTAGCCCAAGGTCAGGCAGTAGGCACATAGCTCCATAACTGGTCTGAATTGGGGTGAGGGTGGGTCAGCATTTCTACTTCGTGCTCTCAAGGCTGCTGGAGGTGGCCATGGGAGAAAGGGAAGGTGGGGACAGGGCCACCCTTCCTCTGGCCCCTGCAGGAGTCCCGGTTCTCAGGCAGATGCAGTCACCTGATACTGAAGGGCCAACACCATCCCTCTGGCTGTTCCTATCTCACTTCCTTGTGCTCTGCTCCCTCTGCCTTGGGGAACCCAGGGCTCACTTGGGCCACTGCAACCTCAGTTTCCCCAATATCTATAAAATTATAAAATAATAGTGTTGTATATGTGTTTTTTTTTTTTTTTTTTGAGACAGAGTCTCGCTCTGTTACCCAGGCTGGAATGCAGTGGCACCATCTTGGCTCACTGCAACCTTTGGCTCCTAGATTCAAGCGATTCTCCTGCCTCAGCCTCCCGAGTATCTGGGATTACAGGTGCCTGCCACCACACCTGGCTGATTTTGTATTTTTGGTGGAGATGGGGTTTTACCATGTTGGCCAGGCTGGTCTCGAACTCCTGACCTTAAGTGATCTGCCCACCTTGGCCTCCCAAAGTGCTGGGATTACGGGTGTGAGCCACTGTGCCTGGCTATAAAATAAAGGTCTTAAGTACCCTTTCAGCCTAGACTCTTATGATTGGGCACAATAACCTCCCTAGCCCCTTCTCTCCCCAGTCTCATAGAATAGGACCTAGGGAGCCGGGCACAGTGGCTCATGCTTATAATCCCAGCACTTTGGGAGGCCGAGGTGGGCAGATCACAAGGTCAGGAGTTTGAGACCAGCCTGACCAATATGCTAAAACTCCGTCTTGACTGAATATACAAACATTAGCCAGGCGTGGTGGCAGGTGCCTGTAATTCCAGCTACTAGGGTGGCTGAGGCAGGAGAATAGCTTGAACCCAGGGATCAGAGGTTGCAGTGAGCTGAGATCGCACCACTGCACTCCAGCCTGGGCGATAGGGCAAGACTGTCTCAAAAAAAAAAAAAAAAAAAAAAAAGGAATGTGACCTAGGGAAGGCTGCTATGTAAAGGTGCCCCAGGGCAACACTGGCAATGGGGAGAAGTGACATCTCCAGACGAATTCAATTGAGGATGGGCATTTAGCATCGGTCTTGTGCTCAGGCTGTGCCAGAGCCCCTCAGATGAGGGGTAGAGAAAGGTTTAGGAACTTGTCCATGATCACAGCACACATTGTCCTGGAATTTGAACCATGAGTATTCTGGCTGTGGTGTAGCGCAGCTCATCACAGGAATTCACCCCACTCTTCAGCCCACTCACTCATCCCCTGCTGAACACCTGAGTGCCAGGTCCTGTGCTGGGATCCATGCGGTCCAGGCCCCGATCCTAGTGAAGAGGTGGCCAGAGGAGGCAAGATGGGGTTGGGGGCTGGGTCAGGGAGCACAGGTTCACCAGGCACCCAGACTTACGGACTAGATAACTCCAGACCCACATTTCTGGATGCAATCAGAGGCCGACAAAGGGGAATGGAAGGGTTGCTAGGGCCAGGGGCATCCTTGAAGGAATGAACAAAAAGGTGGATCCCTGCTTCTGTGGCCTCTGTGGCTGATTTGGGGAAGATAATGATAGCGGGGTATTGCTACCGAGAAAAGCGAAGGCCAAAGTCCTCATAATGACCTTCAAGGCCTTTGCTCTGTCTGCCCCCCTTCCAATCCTCCTTCAACCTCCTCTCTTCCCCTGTTGCACTCCTCATTCTCACCACTCTTGGAACATTCTAGCTCACTCCTGCTAGCCAAGGACAGCTGTTTCTTGGGATGGAAGTAGGCAACACACAGGTTGCTGACATTTTTCTGGTGCAGCAAAGCAAGCACCAAGAAAATGTCAGATAGAGAGGAAATGGCTGTGAGGGCTCAGAAAGCAATACCTGCCAAATATGGCGCTTTGACAGGCCGAATAAAGATGCAGCCTCAAGGTCTCTCTGCCCACCTTTCCCCCATCCTGTCTGTCAATCCTCTGTTTCTCTCAAAGCACAGGAGGAGGCTGTTCTCTAAAATTCCCTTATCTACTAGAAACTGGACTCCCGAAGAGGAGCACGATTGCTTTCGATCCCTTCCCTGAAATCTCATTAACGGGAGATTAAAATTCATATCACAGAGGAAGAGAAAACTAAACATCACATCTAGAGTCCAGACAAACTTTGTCCCAAACGAGTGTTTCTTCTTTGGTCCCATTCAATTTCCAAAGAAAATCATCTGTAAGATAATGTCTGCCTCCCAGGCCAATTAATGCCTCCTAACATTCACTCCAAAAGCCCGTCTCCCCTTCCCCAGTGAAGAAGCAGATATAAACGTCTGGACCTCAGTGGATTATTGGGTAATCATTCTCCTATGACTCCCCTGTGCTATGCATGTTAAATACATTTTTTATGCTTTTTTCCTTCTACTTATCTGCCTATTGTCAGCGCATTTCCGGCAAACCTTTAGAGGGAGAAGGGGAAGCTGTCCTTTGGCCCCCAAGTAGCACGAAATGGCTTGGATGGGGTGTATGGAACTCCCTGCCGGGGGTGGGGGGAGGGCTCCTGAATCAAGGGAGGGGAAATTTGATCTGAGACCTGAAAAGCTAGAAGGAACCCTCCATACCAAGAGTGGAGGGACAAGCAGTCCCAGCAGAGGCAACAGGCTGGACAAGGGCCTTGACGCGGAAAAAGCTGACAGGTTCCAGGAACAGAATGAGGCTGATGAGTGAGTGGGGCAGTGGGAAGTGGGAGGCGGGGGAGCCAGCAGGGTCTGGGGGCAGTTTGCATTTTATTCCAGTTTGGTGGAAACCATTAAGAGGTTTTAAGCCAGATAAAAGCCTGTTCTGTTTTTAGAACCATCATTCTTTCCAGCTTAGGCAACGTGGCAAAACCCTTCTCTACCAAGAGTACAAAAAGGTAGCCGGGCATGGTGATGCATATGTGTAGTCCCAGCTATATGGGAGCCTGAGGCAGAAGGATTGCTTGAGCCCAGGAGTTCAAGGCTGCAGTGAGCTACGATTGGGCCACTGTACTCTAGGCTGGGTGACAGCGCCAGACTTTGTCTCAGAAAAACCTCCCAAAACCAAACAAACATCATTAAGGCTGTAGAGTGGAGAACATACCATAGCCCAGAACCCTGTGGGTGGGAGTTTGTGGGGGCGTGTGTGGCTTGGACCAATGGGGCTACAGATGGTAGGACACGGACCTGTTTGAAACATGGAGGCATGCCTTTTGATGAGTTGGGAAGAGGACTGACATTCCTGTCCCCATTTCACATACGGAGCGACTGCAACTCAGAGGCAGTCCCTGCACACGGGAGACTATTGTCCATTTTTCAGACGTAGAAGTTGAGAGGGGGAGGAATTTGTCTCAGTACATGCAGCTAAGGCTGAATGTTGGTCTCCAGGGCACTCTCTGCTCCTGGACTGTCTGCCTTTGTAGGTGTGGCTGGGACTACTCACCGCCGACTTTTGCAGACAGGGAAATGGAGACTCAAAGAAGAACAATACTCATAGTGGTGAGCCCATGATAGAATCCAGGGCCCCTGGTACAAAGTCTAGATTCTCTGTGTTCCTGCTGTAGTCCCTGCCCGCCTTCCTGGCATAGCTATAGAGAGCAGATGAATGTAGCAGAATCCACAAGAGGACAATAATGGACGTGGTACCTAATCACACACTAGCACACTCGGTGCTATGGACACCCAGGGAAAGATGAGGAGGCTCAGATGTTTGTGGGGAAGTGGGTACGCCCCTGTCTGCCTCCTGCCTGGCTTGATGCCTGCAGTGAGCGAGTGTGTATGTGTGCATGTATATGTGATGGTGTGTGTGCATGCCTGTATAATTGTACATGTGAATGTGGGAGTGTGGTGCCCACAGGAACACTGTCGTTCCCCCTGGAATGCCGGGCACCAGGGGAGCTCAGAGTACCCAGCTACCTGCCTGTTCGGACCCAGTGCGCCCTCACTTCTCTGTCCACTTATCTGCAGAGACCTCTTGGCTTCTGTGCCTTATCTTTGGGCCCTGCTTAGGCTTCTTGATGAAAAAATAATTAACCATAGCCTCATTTTCCAAGGCGTCCATCCCGCTCTGCTGGCCAAGTTAAAAATACTCACAAGGATACTCACAAGGAGCAGGGCTGCTGGTGGGAGGAGCTGCCACTCTGCGTGGGAGGGCAACCAAGGCCACAAAGAGGGAAAGGATGTACTGAAAGGGAGGCCTGGTGTGTGCCTGGACTCAGGGCTTGGCGAGGAGAGAGGCCAGGGGCTAGGCTCCGGCCTATTCCCACTGTGGCTTTGCTGTGTGAATTTGGGCAAGTTCCTTGCCCTCTCTGAGCTCTGCTTCCTCCTCTGTTAATTGAGGAATTTGCACTAGAATTCAGTTCTCCCAAAGCATTTCTTCTGCATGTAAACGGGTAACACCCAAAGCAGAAACATGTGTACAACAAATCCAAACCAAAAAGAGGCTGTGGTTAATTAAGTTTGGAAAAGGACACCAGGATACATAAAGTTAAATCTGTTTCTTTACTGCTGGGCCTTTTTCTTTCTTTCTTTTTTTTTTTTTTGAGGGGAGTCTCACTCTGTTGCCCAGGCTGCTGGAGTGCTGCGGCACAATATCACTGCAACCTCCGTCTCCTGGGTTCAAGCGGTTCTCGTGCCGCAGCCTTCAGAGTAGCTGGGATTACAGACGCACACCACCACGCCCAGCTAATTTTTGTATTTTTAGTAGAGATGGGGTTTTGCCATATTGGTCAGGCTGGTCTCGAACTCCTGACCTCAGGTGATCCACCTGCCTCAGTCTCCCAAAGTGCTGGGATTACAGGCATGGGTCACCGCCCCCCGCCTTAATTTAAGCAGGGCTTTTCAGAGCCTTTATTGATTGAAACCTTAATTCTTTGGATAAGTAATACATATGTCCACGGCATCTAATTCAGAAGTTGTGGAAGGGGTTTGGGGAGCTCACACCTCTTTCCTGTACCGGTTGTGCCTCCTCTGTTCCTCCCTGGCTCAGGTACCTGGAAGCTTCTAATGCATAGCGAGACTGTATCGCATGCACCAGCAGATACCGTGTAGACTCAGTCACTACCATGGCAAGCGACAATGGGCCTCCCAGGCGGGAGCAGGAGTATGGATGGCTAGCCACAGCCCGCCCCCAGCATCTCTAGGACCAACATCTGGAGGAACACCCTTTGAGAATTGTGGGGTCCCTGGTCCCCAAGTGCCACGGGGGTTTGCATAGGAGGGAAGTTGGTAGCGCCGCCCTGCAGGTTCAGACCCCCCATCTTGCAAAAGGCGCCCATGACTTCTGCCCTTTGCTGCCCCCAGCTGGGCTGTCCTGCGCTCCAGGGAAGCTCCGAAGCCTGCAGTGTATGTGGGGACCCGGGAAGGGCAAGCCCAGGTTGTGTGCCCGCTGGCTGCGCCGGGAGTGAGCGGCTAGCCCCGCGCGGGCGGGCGCGCTGTGGGCGTAGGGAGGCGATGCGCGTGGCCCGGGGAAGGTGTGTCGCGGCGCGCTGGGGGTGTGAGCGCGCGTGCCCGCCCCCGCCCCGCCCAGAGGCCGGGCAGGTGTGGGCGGGCGGCCAGGACCCCGCCGAGCCGGGCTGGGAGAGCCGGCGGGAAACAGGAAGCAGGGGGAGGCGCGGCCGGACGGCCGGGAGGGAGGGCGTGCGGACGGACGCGCGGGGTGACCGGGGGCCGGACGCGCGGCCCGGGGCTGGCGGCGATGTGGGGAGGCCCGGGCAGCCTGGGCGGCGGCGGGGACGGGGGCGGAGCCGGGGGCACCGCGGGCACCGCCCCCCTGCGCCTGCGGAGCCGCCGCCCGAGCGCGGACCGGGGAGCCCGAGGCGGCTGTAGCGTGCGAGGTGAGTCGCGGGGAACTCGGGGCGCGTCCCCGACGGCAGGTCCTGCGGACGACGCCCCCGGGTGGGCTCGGCCGCACACCCAGCCCCAGGGCGGCCTGGTCGACCCCCGTGTGCCTCTTGCCCGCAGACCCCGAGGACACGGCCATGCCGGGCCAGGCGGAGGCGGGGGAGGCTGAGGAGGAGGCCGGGGCCGGCTCGGGGTCCGAGGCGGAGGAGGACGCGCTGTGGGAGCGGATCGAGGGCGTCCGGCACCGGCTGGCTCGCGCCCTGAACCCGGCCAAGCTCACGCCGTATCTGCGCCAGTGCCGGGTCATCGACGAGCAGGACGAGGAGGAGGTGCTGAGTACCTACCGCTTCCCGTGCCGCGTCAACCGCACCGGTGAGCCGCGAGGCCCGAGTGGGTCACTACCCGGGCCGGCCATGCCCTTGGCGCAGCGCCCAGAGCCGTGGAGCGCGAAGCTAGGGCTCTGCTGCCCTGAGGCTCGGTCTCTGCATCCGTAAAGTGGGCCGGCTGGGTATGCCCACCAGCCTGCCTCCTTCCTAACAACCACTGCGCCCTGGTGGTCCGCGTTGCACACACCGGCGTCAGAGTTTTGTCTCGGGGTTCTCTCCCACTTCCTGGGTCCACATTAGAGCAGAGGGTTGGATGTGGCTGCCAGGGCCGGCTGGGCCTGGGACCTGCCGGTCACAGCTGGCAGACTTGGCACCTTTCCTGCGCTCTTTGATGTCTGAGTTCTGTCTGTCCCCTCCTCTGTGCGCCACACACTCCTGGGGCAGTCATTTTTCAAGTGTCAAGACCCATCTCAGCTTTACGAGGGTCCGCGACCCTCTCCCACAGGGTGTGCCTTTGAACCAGAGCTCACAAAGGCATGATGGAATGGTCTTAATGGTGGAATTTCAGGCATGGCCAAGGGGAGAAGTATTTTCTTTGCTTCTGGGGATAGAGGGGCTTCTCTGTGCCGCTGAAAAGGCAGGCTGCATTTGCGGGCCCGCATCTGTGTCTGTTGGGGGTGCTGGGGAGCTCTGGGAGCCCAGGAGTCATGAGGGAGTGTGCTCCCCTGGCTATGGCAGACTGGCTCTCTTCTCTTCCCTGATGTGTTGGGACAGGCCCCTGTGTGTGTCACTGGCTCAAAAATTTGGGGAACGTGGGCCTGGAGCATGGTGGGGGCAGAAGCAACCAGGCACCTGGGGAGGCCCTCCCCTGGACCCTGGGTGCATCCCCCCACTACTCTCCAGGGCGCCTGATGGACATCTTGCGCTGCCGTGGCAAGAGGGGCTATGAGGCCTTCCTGGAAGCCCTGGAGTTCTACTATCCCGAACACTTCACGCTGCTCACGGGCCAGGAACCTGCCCAGCGGTGCTCCATGATCCTCGGTGAGTGGACCTGCGATGGATGCTGGCACCTCGGCCTCCAGTGCACAGGCTCCTTCCCCCATCCCTATTAGGGAGGCACTCCACTATGCCTGTTGAACAGTAAGGGAAACTGAGGCATGGAGCGGCTGAAGGGGCTTGCGCAGGGCCCCACGGTAGGCTGAGGGTGGGGCTGGATGCTAGTGCTGTTCTTCCAAGTTCGGAGCCACATGCTTAAGATGGCTCTTTCTCCCTGATGCTGTTTTCAGACATATGTCTGACATACGCAGATGTACAGTTTTTTTTATGTAAAAAATACAGAGGCTTCAGGTGACTTTGAATTTTTTTTTTTTTTTTTTTTTTGTGAGACAGAGTCTCGCTCTGTCACCAGGCTGGAGTGCTGTGGTGTGATCTCGGCTCACTGCAACCTCCGCCTCCCAGGTTCAAGCAATTCTCCTGCCTCAGCCTCCTGAGTAGCTGGGATTACAGGCATGAGCCACCATGCCCCGCTAATTTTTGTATGTTTAATAGAGATGGGGTTTCATCATGTTGGCCAGGATGGTCTTGATCTCCTGACCTTGTGATCCGGTTGCCTTGGCCTCCCAAAGTGCTGGGTTTACAGGCGTGAGCCACTGCGCCCAGCTGAATTTTTTTTTTTTTTTTTTGAGACAGAGTCTTGCTCTGCTGCCCAGGCTGGAGTGCAGTGGCCAGATCTCAGCTCACTGCAAGCTCCGCCTCCCGGGTTTACGCCATTCTCCTGCCTCAGCCTCCCGAGTAGCTGGGACTACAGGCGCCCGCCACGTCGCCCGGCTAGTTTTTTGTATTTTTTTAGTAGAGACGGGGTTTCACCGTGTTAGCCAGGATGGTCTCGATCTCCCGACCTCGTGATCCGCCCGTCTCGGCCTCCCAAAGTGCTGGGATTACAGGCTTGAGCCACCGCGCCCGGCCCAAATTTTTTAAATATAAAACACACACACACGCCTACATGTGTATTTTGCTTTTTTTTTTTTTTAGAACAACTGATTTTATTGATTCTTTCACGTCTATTACATACACTTGTTTTAAGTGACTGCATACTATTCATTAGTGAAGTTAGGACATAATTCATTTAACCCATTTCCAGTTGAATGGATACCTAGGTTTCCATTTTTGTATTATTACAACGATGCTGGGAACATCTTTGTATGTGTGTCTTTGTGCAAATGCGTCTCAGGCGAAGAGGTTCTGAGAATAATTTCTCAAAGAGTCTGTGTATTTTAACTGTTAAATCAACATACCTCCTACCAGGAGTGTGTAAGTGCCCATTTGAATCCTGGGGATCATGTTTAAATATTTTTGCCATTCTGATATGTAAAAAATAATGTTACTGTTTTAAGTTTATATTTCATTGCGTGATACAGTTCCCAGGTTACTATTTATTAAACCTTGGGTAAATAACTGCTCTGTGCTTCAGTTTTCCTGTTTTTGAAATG
Organism: Theropithecus gelada; assembly: GCF_003255815.1. Taxonomy (NCBI): domain Eukaryota; kingdom Metazoa; phylum Chordata; class Mammalia; order Primates; family Cercopithecidae; genus Theropithecus; species Theropithecus gelada. Next base: position 13,072,442 of record NC_037678.1, read on the forward strand.
GGTACAATAATAGTACCTACCTTATAGTGTTGTCATCAAGATTAAATAAGATGTATCTAGCACAAAGAATTAAGTTAACAAATATTAGTAGCTACTGTAATTATTGTTGGTAGGTTGGTGCATATTTTCCTGTATTTATTAGCCATTTTTATTTTGGGACTTGCCTATTGATAGTTTTTGTCCATATTTTTATTTGGTCATTGATCTTTTCTTATTGATTTGTAGGAGCTCTTTATATATTATGGCTCTGAGTTTTTGTTATATTTTCTCCCACTCTGTTGCTTATTAACTTTGTTACATCTTTCATTTTTCAGAAGTTTAAACTTTTTTTTTTTTTTTTTGAGATGGAGTCTCACTCTGTTGCCCAGGCTGGAGTGCTGTGGCGTGATCTTGGCTCACTGCAAGCTCCGCCGCCTCCCGGGTTCATGCCATTCTCCTGCCTCAGCCTCCCGAGAAGCTGGGACTACAGGCACCCGCCACCGCACCCAGCTAATTTTTTTGTATTTTTAGTAGAGACAGGGTTTCACCGTGTTCGCCAGGATGATATCTATCTCCTGACCTCGTGATCCGTCTGCCTCGGCCTCCCAAAGTGCTGGGATTACAGGCATGAGCCACTGCGCTCGGCCGGTGTAAACATTTTTATATGGATTTGTCCATCTTTTTTCTCTTACAACTCCTGGATTTTGTGTGTTGTTTGGGAAGACCTCCCCTGCTCCCAAATTCTACAAATATATTCCAGAATTTCCCTCTAGTGTTTTTCTGATTTGAGTTTTTTGACACAGTCTACTATCTCCTGGATTTTACTTGCCTGAGCTGCCTATTCTGTCCCCTGTTCTGTCCTGGCAGATGAGGAGGGGCCTGAGGGCCTGACCCAATTCTTGATGACAGAGGTGCGACGGCTGCGGGAAGCTCGCAAGAGCCAGCTGCAGCGGGAGCAGCAACTGCAGGCCCGGGGCCGGGTGCTTGAGGAGGAGCGGGCAGGACTGGAGCAGCGGCTGCGGGACCAGCAGCAGGCTCAGGAGCGCTGTCAGCGGCTGCGGGAGGACTGGGAGGCGAGCAGCCTGGAGCTGCTGCGGCTCAAAGATGAGAACTACATGATCGCCATGCGCCTGGCACAGCTCAGTGAGGAGAAGAACTCGGCTGTACTTCGCAGCCGTGACCTGCAGCTGGCGGTAGGCCCTGGGGAGATGAGTCAGGGAGGCAAGGGAAGGGGCAGCTTTTGCAATATAGGAGCCAGCCAGCCTGCGTCCCAGAGCAACCATTGCTGGCTCTTTGACATGGATAAGTCCTTTTAGTGCTCGGTGTACCTACTTCATTGGGTTATGACTGTAATTCTCAATGGGGGGTGATTTTGACCCCCTAGAAACATTTGGCCACGTCTGGGAGACATTTCTGGTTGTCACAATTAGTGGGGATTTATTGGCATCTGGTGTCAGGGATGCTGTCAAAAGCCCTACAGGGCACAGGACAGTCCCCAACAAAGAATTACCCAGCCTAAAACGTCGGTAGGGCCGGGGCTGGGAAACGTTGGGCTATGAGGATTCAGTGAGTTTTTTTTTTTTTAGTGAGACGGAGTCTCACCCTTGTTGCCCAGGCTGGAGTGCAGTGGTGTGATCTCGGCTCCCTGCAGCCTCTGCCTCCAGGGTTCCAGCCATTCTCCTGCCTCAGCTTCCCGGGTACCTGGGATTACAGGCATGTGCCACCACACCCAGCTAATTTTTGTATTTTTAGTAGAGATGGGGTTTCACCAAGTTGACCTGGCTGGTCTCAAACTCCTGACCTCAGGTGATCCGCCCGTCTGGGCCTCCCAAAGTGCTGGGATTATAGGCCTGAGAGACCATACCCGGCCAGGTGAGTTTCCATTTAAGACACAGAGTTTCAAACATGTACAGTCCCTAGCACACTGCTCACAGCTTGTGTCAATAGCCATTGTTGATATCATCAAGAGCCACGCAGGTTATAAACATTGTGTCTTCTAATCCTCCCCAAAGCACCATACGCCAAGTCCTCATTTGCAAATACAGACTCTGAGATTCAGATTAGTGAAAGGACTTGCTCAAGGTCACAGAGCCAGGAAGCTGCACAGCCTGGGTTTGAACCGGGTCCGGCTGGCTCCAGTGCCAGCCCGCTTCCCACGCTGCTGTTCCGCCTGCCCCCTGTGTGGGGAAGTCTCACCCGACTCCCTCCAGCAGCAAGTGAGGTCGTGCCTCCTGCTGCATCTCACTTTCTTGGTTTCCGACTGGGACTCAGCAGGGGGATAATACTGGTATTTGACTGCCGCAGGGCATTGTTCCAAGGATTTAATGAGCTCATCCACGTCAAGGGCTTAGCAGTGCCAGCCGCATGGCACGCAGGAGGCTTTCCCCAGCCATGTTGCTCAAGGCTCCACAGTGGGTTCTGACCGTGGAGTTTGAAGCCTCCCTACCCCAGGAGCCTTGGGCTGTGGCTACAGCGTTGCAGGTGGCCGTGAAGCTGTAGATGTGGGTGCACCGGTGTGCCAGTCCTCGGTTTGTGCATGCCAGGTGGGTCGATATCCTGGGGAGGTTGAGCCCTCATGGGGGTGTTGAGGCCACCAGTTGAAGGGTCCAGGCCGCTGGTCCTGCTTGAGGATGAAGGGGGCTGGTTTCAGGTTGTGAGATGACCTTGAGGCCATCGTTTGAGGGCCTGGTTGGTGTGTGGCATGAGATGGAGGCTTTCTGAGGAGTGGTGGGCAGGGACAGGGACACAGGTCCCAGGCCTGCTCTACTGCGAAAAATCATGTGGCATGGGGAAGGCTTTCCTTTCTGTGCCTCAGTTTCCTCATCCTCATCACAGATAAAGATGATGTGACAATTATAAAACACCCTTGTGCTTTATAGGTACCATCCTAAGTGCTTGCCATGCATAGACCCCTTTAATTTTCCAGCCACCCTACTCTGGGGTGGACACCATCTTCCCCATTTCTAGAGGAGGAAACTGAGGCACAGAGAAGTTGGTTAGAGCACTTTCCCAATGTCTCGGGATTGAAGGATTTTTTTTTTTTTTTTTTTTGAGATGGTGTCTTGCTCTGTTACCCAGGCTTGAATGCAGTGGCGAGATCTTTGCTCACTGCAACCTCCGCCTCCCAGGTTCAAGCAATTCTTCTGCTTTAGCCTCCCGAGTAGCTGGGATTACAGGCGTGTGCCACCATGCCTGGCTAATTTTTTTTTTTTTTTTGTATTTTTAGTAGAGATGGAGTATCACCATGTTAGTCAGGCTGGTCTCAAACTCCTGACCTCAGGTGATCTGCCCGCCTTGGCCTCCCAAAGTGCTGGGATTACAGGTGTGAGCCACTGTGTTCGGCCGGATTGAAGGATTTCTGAGTTGGCTCTCAGCGCTGCTTGAGGGGTAGTGGCTGGCAGGTGGGAGTGCTCCCCTTTCTTTACCCAGAGAGCTTCCCCTTTTTTCTGAAACAGACATGGGCTTGCTGTAAAGTTTTCTCGGAAGAAATAATCTGCTGCTCAGAGAGGACGGCGTGAGGGCTGCGGACTGGGGGCTCTGGGAGAGGGTGCAGCCCGCGTGGCTTGTCCCATCTTTGGGTTGGGTGTGATGGGATCAGGAGATGTCCTGTGTGTGTGGCCATCTGGGGGCTGCTGCGACAGGGGAGGGGGATGGAAAAGAGATGGTTGGAGGTTCCTCTGTAGTCTGCAGGTCATCTACCTCTAGGCAGAGTGACTGCTTTTTCCTATTTTAGGGGCCTAAGCAGTGAAATTGGCCGGGCGCAGTGGCTCATGCCTGTAATCCCAGCATTTTGGGAGGCTGAGGCGGGTGGATCACGAGGTCAGGAGAGCAAGACCATCCTGGCTAACATGGTGAAACCCCGTCTCCACTAAAAATGCAAACAATTAGCCAGGCATGGTGGCACGCACCTGTAGTCTCAGGGACTCGGGAGGCTGAGGCAGGAGAATCGCTTGAACCCAGGAGGTGGAGTTTGCAGTGAGCCGAGATTGAGCCACTGCACTCCAGCTTGGGCAACAGAGCGAGACTCCATCTGAAAAAAAAAAAAAAAAAAAAAGGAAGTGAAATTAAACTTAGCTACTATAAGTTTGCCTTAATGTATAATTTATGTTTAGAGCTTTTCTGCTCCAAAATTAACAAAGGTGTTGCAGATGGATCTGAACAGAGCACCTGATCGTGCCTGGCTTGGCAGCTTCTGTCGTCACCTCCCATGTACAGGTGTGTGGCGGCTGGGATTTAATACCCTGTTTTATGAGGTGCAAATTTAATGAGCGGTTATTTCTAAGCAACATAAACTGAAGGAACGAACGCTATAATTTTGTGCTCAGTGTGTTTGTGCACCGGGATTAAATGCATCCGTATTTCCTGTTGCTCGTCGGAGACTCCCAGGTGTCCTGTCCTCTGAGCTCATCAGGGAAGCCGGCCGGCCAGCGGTCAGGCAGGAGGGCCTGGTGTGTGGCTGCGGTTTGCTGAGAGGGTGTGACCACAGTTGTCCTTGTAACGAGCTGTCTTTCTCTGGCTATTCACAAAGCATGTTTTGTGAGTGGAAAGGAATGTGGGAGTCATGAATTTCTTTTTGAGTCTCTTGCGGAGGAGGAGGAGGAGTGGACTGTTAATTTGTGGAATTGCCTGACCCAGCCTCCAGACCCGTGTGTGTGTGTGTGTGTGTGTGTGTGTGTGTGGTGGGGGTGCCATTCTAACCTCTCAAGGCTGGGGGACTAAGCAAGTCATTTTCCAAGAGAGGCCAGGGGACTCCTGGGGCACCAAATATTGCATGCCTGACTATGGCACCAGAAGTCATTGTGACCTTTTCCCAACAATGACTTCATTTTATAGCCTGCCACCTGCTGCCACTCTTGTCACTGTCTGGCCACCTCAGACCCCACATGCGTCACAGCTGGCTGAGTGCACTCATAGTCCAGCAAACTGACCATGCACGTCTGCTCCCAGCTTGGTGGTCACCCCACAGCTGCCCACTCACCACACCGGGCCAACTTCTGGCTGCACACTCCGAACTGGTGATCGATCAGGGGCATGGGATTTTATTTAACGCTGTGAAGACAGCCACGGTCACACTGTGGCAGCTCTGTAGCCTGCCTTTCACAGTTTAGAGGCCTCTGCCCACTCGCTGTCTTGTTTAATTCTTGCAACACCTTTGGAAGGCAAATGATGAGGCCAGGAGATCGACTGGGCCCATTTTACTGATGAGGAAACTGAGGCCCAGAGGAGGTAAGTGACTTGCTCAGGATGACAGAGCCCAGAAGTAGCAAAACTGAAACTTGAACCCTGGACATGGAGCTCTTGAGGGAGGATGAACCAAAAGCCAAATCTTCTGGAGTAGAGGGTCTCTTAGGAATTCCTTTCAGGATGGACCGGACTAAGTCTGTTCACTGAGAGTATGTTGAGGTGAGATGTTGGCTTGTAGGGGGAGCGTCTGGTTCCTGGGCTGGATGAGACCCTCAACTCTTAAAACCATTGTTCTCTCCTCTCCCCTCACACCCCAGGTACAGATGAGAAGATTGAGGCACAGAGAGGGACCATGACTTGTCCAGGGTCACACTGAGCTAGAGACGGAGCTGGAGTCTGACCCTGTTTTTGTTTTTTGTTTTTTTTCTCCTTCTTCTTTCTTCTTTCTTCCTTCTTCCTTCTTTCCTCCTCCTCCTCCTCCAGCCTCCTCTCCCCTCCTTCCCCCTCCTCCTTCTCCTTCTCCTCCTTCTCCCTCCTTCCCCTCCTCCTCCCTCCTTCCCCTCTTCCTCCCTCCTTCCCCTCCCTCTTCCTCCTCCCTTCTCCTCCTCCCTCCTTCTTTCTTTTTTTTTTTTTTTTTTGAGACGGAGTCTCGCTCTGTCGCCCAGGCTGGAGTGCAGTGGCCGGATCTCAGCTCACTGCAAGCTCCGCCTCCCGGGTTTACGCCATTCTCCTGCCTCAGCCTCCCGAGTAGCTGGGACTACAGGCGCCCGCCACGTCGCCCTGCTAGTTTTTT
>NC_037678.1:13814273-13882318 GCF_003255815.1 Theropithecus gelada
CCCCCCATGCCCGGCTAATTTTTTTTTTTTTTTTTTTTTTGTATTTTGAATAGAGACGGGGTTTCACCATGTTGGCCAGACTGGTCTCGAACTCCTGACCTCAGGCGATCCGCCCACCTCAGCCTGGCAAAGTGTTGGGATTGCAGGCATGCGCCACCGCGCCTGGCCAGGTACCGGATTGTTCTGATCCTACTGAGGCACTGAGAGATGTTAGCCAAGGTCAACCCCTATTGAAGCTCCTAGGCAGGATTTCAGCCCCTCGATCTGCTCAACTCCAAAACTCTTAACTCGTGTTTCTGTTCAGACCTGTGACCTTTCCAGGCTTCCCTGGCCAACTCAGGAAAGAAGTGGTGAGAAATTATATAGAGAAAAAGATTTCTTTTTAAAAAAATTACCCTCTTCCAGACTGAGAATAAATTATGATATTTTTAATAGCTTTTATACTTTGAAAATAAAAGGGTCACACAGAAAGATGACTGACAGTAGTAACTGAATCATACTGGAGCAAAAGAAATTAATGGTTCTCAGGAGAGTCTCCAGTTTCCAGAACACCAGAGGAGGCAGTGTTGTGTAACAAAAGTAATTTTGCCTGTTCCTCTTACTGGCTGTGTCATCTTGGACAAAGCACTTTTTTGAGCTTTAATTTCCTTATGGATAAGGTGGGAACATTATTTTCTGAAGTTACATTTTTTTTTAAATGGGCTTCTCTCTGTGTTCTTTTTACATTCGGTTTTCATCATGGAGCTAACTTAATGAGCACTTTGGGTGCATCAGCTCGGTGCTAGACCCTCGGTACAGGTGGTCTCACTGAATCCTCATAGCAACCCTGGGGGATTGGTCTTATTGCCATCTTCATTTACAGATGAGGCAACTGAGGCCCAGAAAAATGAGAACATTTGCCTTGAGTCACAGAACTGGAAGCGGCAGAGCTGTATGATCCAGACCCTGGGTCCTAGTCTGATTTCCAGGGCTTTAGCCGAAGCTACACTGTCCTCAAGCTGTGCTCCTCTGGGCCTTTTTCTTTCTTTCTTTTTTTTTAAGATGGAATTTCACTCTCGTAGCCCAGGCTGGAGTGCAGTGGCACAATCTCAGCTCACTGCAACCTCCGCCTCCCGGGTTCAAGTGATTCTCCTGCCTCAGCCTCCCGCGTAGCTGGGATTACAGGCGTCCACCACCATGCCCAGCTAATTTTTTGTATTTTTTAGTGGAGACGGGGTTTCACCATGTTAGCCAGGCTGGTCTTGAACTCCTGACCTCAGGTGAACCGCCCGCCTCAGCCTCCCAAAGTGCTAGGATTACAGGCATGAGCCACTGTGCCCGGCCCTTTTTTTTTTTTCTTTTGGCGTAATTTCACTCTGTCTCCCAGGCTGGAGTGCAGTGGTGCACAATCTTAGCTCACCGCAACTTCCGCCTCCTGACTCAGCCTCCCATGCAGCTGGGGTTACAGGCACATGTCACCATGCCCAGTTAATTTTTGTATTTTTAGTAGAGATGGGGTTTCGCCATGTTGGTCAGGCTGGTCTCGAACTCCAGACCTCAAGTGAACCGCCCGCCTCAGCCTCCCAGAATGCTGGGATTACAGGCATGAGCCACCCACCGTGCCTGGCCTCTTTGTGCCCTTCTTTACCCCAACTCCCTTGGGCAGTTCTTTCACCTGAATGCAGCCACTGCCTAGTTAATGGCTCCTGAACTCCAGCCTGCGCCTCAATCTGCAGCCTCTTCAAGGCTTCCACAGCATTTCCTCTTGAAAGTTCCCAGGGGCCAAAAGACCTCAGCCCAGAAATCAACCCCCTTTGACACCCCCCACCCACCCCTGCCACACACACACCATTGGTTTTATTTTCCCATCCATGACCCACAGCCCTACTGCTGAAACTGTGTTATTCTGTTTTTTCTCTCACGTAACTAGTCATTGGAGGACCTGATGTTCAGTTCAAGTGTTAATGCGTTGAACAGATACTCACTGGGCACCTGCTGTGTCTGAGTCACCGTGCAAGGTGCAGTGGGCATGCAAGCATGAAGCAGTTGCATTCAAGGAAGAATTAAGATGCACGTGATAAGTTGTAACACAGCGAACACAAAGCAAATGCCCTTTGTGTGCCAGATGCGGGGAAATACCTCCAGGCACAGCTGCTGCTTGTTCTGGTTCTGGAGAAGAGAGAAAACAACATTTGACATTGATCTATATTTTATTTACTTTTTTAAAAAACACTTAAATAGTACTTATCTGTGCCAGGCACTGTACATACTAACTCATTAAATCCTCATAACAATTCTGCAAGGTAGGTGCTGTGATTATCCTGTGTTATACGTGTTGCAGCTGAGGCACAGAGAGGTTAACTCACTGATTTAAAGTCACACAGCTAGAAAGTGATGGAGCTGGAATCTGGCTTCACAGTCTGTGCCCTTAAGTACCGTGATATTCTGCCTCTTGATATACATGGAAATGGTAATAGAGCCTCCTGGGAGGGTTGCTCTGACATCACATCTTGCACTGCCACTGAGCAATGATCCACATTAGCCACACAGATAAAGACGAAGGAGGGAGAGATGGCCTTCAGAGACTGTGCAGGAAGGGTATTGTTTGAGATTTCCTTGCAGCGAATGGACGGGATTTGAATTTGGTCTAGGGGTACCTGGAAGGAGGTGGCCTTGAGGAATTTTCAGGGACTGGGAGAACAGGAATGCAGAGCCCAGATTTGGGGTAAGGGATTGTTGGGGAGAGAGTGGGAAGGTGGGTTAGGGCTGACTGTGGAGATGGGTAGGCCATGAAGGAATCCTCAGTGGGGTTTGTGTGAAGGTTTGCCAAGATGGAGGCACTGTGTTATGAGGGTCCATCTGTGGATGCCACACTCTGGGCGGATTAGAGCCGGGAGAGAGAAGGAAGAGAAGAGAAGTGTTTTCAGTTGAGGCACAGTCAGGAAGACAGAAAGCGCAGTCGCCATTTCAGCGGAGACATTTAATTATATGGAATCGGTTCATCAGGCGGTGGAGAACTGAGGAAGCAAGAAGGCAGCACTGAGATGACGCAGAGTGGCGGGCAGAGGTCGGGGGTGTCAGAAGCTGGAAGAGCCCCAGGGAGCTGAGATCCGGACCCCTGAAGAAGGGGCCCTGCCGGGCTGGTGCCAGCACCTTCAGGAGTTCAGTCACCCGCCACATGCCACAGAGCACCAGGACCCATTTCCCACTGGGAGGAGCCCAGCCCTGTGTTCAGGGCAAGACACACCAAACCAGTCCCAAACCATCCTGGAGGGTCTGTGTTTTAAGACCACTCCCGGTACCAAGGACTACGTAAGTCAGGGGCCAGGCAAAAACCAGCAACTCTATTCGGCCTTTCAGTGGTGAGGATTTCAGTAGGATGTTAATGACATAGGTGCTGGAGGACTGGAAGAGGAAAAGGGGGAGACTGAGGCAGCACGGGTAGTAACTGCAGGAAGGAACACCGCCTCTCGGGCTGGGGAAGCAGAGGGAAGCATGTGCGGCTCTCAGCCCAGAAGCAGGGAGGAGGGGCCCTGGGAGCCGAGGTGTGGATCTCTGAGAAGAGGGCACTGCCCACTGGTGCTGGTTCCTCTGGGGGCAACAATAAGGCTGGTCTAGGAGTAGGGAAACACACACACACAAAAAAAACCAAGACCGGAAGCAGTTAGTGCTGCTGGGGTGCAGGCCATTGCTAGGGTAGTGCTAAGAAAAAGGAGAAGCAGGCAGGAAGAGCAACGTCCTCTCCCCTGACGCCGGCCTTCCCCTCTTCTTCCAGAATTCCCATTGGCAAAGCCTAACAGGAAGCTCCTAGCAAGGGAGAAACGTGTCTGCAGAGGCCCCCTCCCCAGCACACCACGGAAGGACTTGAGGCTGAGACAGAAACCCAGCCGTGAGGTCTGAGCTAACTGGGGCGGCGGGGTCAGCAGAGAGGGCAGAGCAGAGATGGGCTGAGACTCAGCCAAGGATGTGAGGAATGCAAGGGAGGCTACCTGGAGACAGGAGGAAGGAGGAGGAGCAGTCAGAGGTGACCTGTTGAATCTGGGGACGATGAAAATACATGATGGCATCACGAACAGAAAGCATGGGCAAGGGGGATGACCACTCAGGACCACGGCATGACAGAGCTTGGCCGTAGACAGACTGAGGTTGGAGGAACATCCTTCATTCTAATGGCAACTGGCAGTGCACACAGGTTTTTGGATATATAGACAAAGCTTGGGAGGGAGAGCCTGCCCTCTGTCAAGGTGACAAGAGTCAGTGGGATGGAGTGGACTGGGAGCAGAGCGCCACCGAGGACAGGCCTATGGGAATGCCTACACTCGGGGGGCATAGGGGCAGGCAGATGGCAGGAGAACCAGGCCAGGGCAGGGTCACTGAGGCCATGGGGACCGGACTCGGGAAGGAAGGGGTCGCTTCAGGCTGACTCACATCCTTCAGAGACGTCAAGGAGGATGAGAACCAAGAAAAGGCCATCGGCCTTGGCAGACGTCATCCTCTCGGTCTTGCAGACGTCATCCTCTCGGTCTTGCAGAGCCCTGCCTGCTGTCACTCCCAGGCCCAGCCCTTGCCCCTAGGGAAGCCTCCTTCCCCAGTGAACCCTCTCATTCATTTCTTTCCTCGATGCTCCCCAGACGCCTTGCTTCTCAGTTTGTGCTATTTGAATTTGCACTTGTCATCCTGTTGCTCTGCAAATGTGTTTATCAGTTATTTCACCTCCCTGTGCTTCTGAGCCCTCATAGCCAACACAGGCGGTTTCCTGTAAGTGTTGGTGACTGTGACTGACAGTCAGAGGAAAGATTTATGAAATTAACCAGAACAAATCTGTGAGGAATCTCATAAGCAGGAGGAGCCGATTTCCAGCTGGATTCAGGAGCAGAACTGGAGTCGGCAGGGCGGGCGCAGTCAGGGCCCAAGGAAGGAAAGCGACGCGCTCTGTTTGCTCCGAGATGGACGGGTACCCCGTGACGGTCTAGGCTGTGGTTGCCCCAGATGTCGTGGAAGGCTGCGGTGAGGAGGGCCTGGAGGGGCAGCATTAAAAATGGGTCAGAACTCATGCCTGTAATCCCAGCACTTTGGGAGGCAGAGGCAGGCAGATCACCCGAGGTCAAGAATTCACGACCAGGCCGGCCAATGTGGTGAAACCCCATCTATACTAAAAATACAAAAATTAGCTGGGCGTGGTGGTGCGCACCTGTAGTCCCAGCTACTCAGGAGGCTAAGACAGGACAATCACTTGAACCCGGGAGGTGGAGGTTGCAGCGAGCCGAGATCACGCCACTGCACTCCAGCCTGCGTGACAGAGACTCCGTCTCAAAACAAGAAAAGGATCAGAAGTGGTCCCTGAGCTCTAGGAGAGGAGCAAGGCCTGGGAAGAGCATGAGGTTGGAATCCCGGGCAAGTTACCCAGCCTCTCTGAGCCTCAGTCTCTTCATCTGTCAGGTGAGGTTAATGATACCTTGGCGGAGAAGGAATGAATGGGATTGTGTGAACAGGTCCATGAGGGGGGCTCAGCACTTGTTGGTTCCCTTCTAAGGAGTGATGACAAATAGAAAAGCAGGACCTGAATAGCTCACTCAACTGGAGGAGTTCACATAAAATGAAATGACACAAGCATTGAAATAATTGTCTTACAAGAGAAAATTATAGGTGGGAAAAGTCAAAACTGAAAAGTGAACAGTGGCAGACTGTTGAGAAGTTGAGGAAAGAAGTGTTGAAGCCGACTGTAAAGTGGGAAGCAAAGGTGAAGAGATGGTACCAAGTGATGCGAGTTGGAAGCCGCGGAGTGCGGTGCTGATTTTGCTAAGCATCCAGAGGATGAGAAGAGCAAAGCACGTGTTCTGCCAGGGCCTGGACGGTGGAGTGCAAGTCCATGTAAGACTCAGGAGGAAAAGAGGTAGAACATGGAAAGAATCGGCATCGAAGGAGGCTCAGCAGAGTCATGAGACGGAAAATGGGGAGGGCAAAGGGAAATTAAAGACGGGCAGGGAGAGCTTCCAGCACCTGTGACGGGCACAGGAGGAGCGCTCGATTAAATGGCGCCCAACCATCTTGTGAAAGGCTCAGGTCTGAGACCGAAAACTGCGACATAAACCTTAGTTCTGAGGGACCAGTTTCTGGGGCTGTTGAGCAGCAGAGGAGAGGGAGATAAAGCCAGTAGGTGAGAGATGAGCTTGGAGGAGGTGACTGCTATTGCAGATAGAATTGGTGGAGAGGCCCCTGGGAAGATGAATCCTCGGGTCACAGACGGGCACTCTGCGATGGAGACGGAGCATAGCATTTGGAAAGAGATTTCAGGATGATGAACATAGCCTCATACTTCTTGCTTCCCACAAATGCAGAGACCCTTCCATCCCTGACCCCCCACCCAAAATAGTATTCAGGTGGAAGCTGTCAACCCAGATTGGGTCAGTTAACAGGTGAGTCTGCCTGTCAGTGCCAGTCACACTTCTTTACCTTCAAGACTTCAAAGTAAATTCCAGTTTGGAAGTGACAGCTTTTCCCCATAGGGTGTGTTTCAGTGGAAGAGCGTCAGTTCCGTTTCCAGGGCCCCAGAGCCCTCCGTAAGCTCTGTTGCCTTCTGGGTCAGTTCCCGTGGATAAAAGGCTTAGCCATGCAGGAATGTGCTCTGGCTGCTGTGAGGTTTGCAGATCAGTCTCACGGACCTGTGCCCTGCCCACGGCCTCAGAACAAGTTCCTGTGAGAGGCAAGTACATGTCTCAAAACTCACTGAAGTTTTTGGTTTCTAGACTAATGTTCTGCAGCGAGAGAGTCTCAAGTCAGATGAGAACGGAGGCGTTCTTTTTCTTCTTTTCTGACCTCACAGGAGACCCAGCAGTGGGCAAGACCGCCCTGGCGCAGATCTTCCGCAGTGACGGAGCCCATTTCCAGAAGAGCTACACCTTGGTGAGCTGGGGAGTCGAGACCTGGCCACGGCTTAAAGAGAAGTGCTCAGTCACCGTGAGTGAGTGACTGCGAAGTTCCCTGAAGAAGCCTTAAGACAGCTGATAAGAGGCTGCTCGGAGGGCCACGTAGAGATCGATTTTTCCACTAGCCCAGGGTGAGAGGTCAGCTACAGAGCAGACTGGCCACAAGCAACTTGGCCACCATGTGTAGCAGCTCATGTCGGGGCAGGGAGGTGGAGAGGACTAGTGGGTCCTCTCTGACTTCTGCACACTGAGCTGCTTCTCACCAGAATGAGTCCAGAACAAACCCTTCCACTGGAGATAGCCCCCCTGGGATCGGGGTGCTTGTGTGTCCTCCTGTAACAGGCTCCCGCTTTGGGGGCCCTCAATGCTAACATTCTTGGTGTTCCTCGGCAGACAACAGGAATGGATTTGGTGGTGAAGACAGTGCCAGTTCCTGACACGGGAGACAGTGTGGTGAGTGATGCCTTTACCCAAGGGAACTCAGGGCTCCCCCAGCTGGGCCCAGGGTCTCTGTGGTCACACCACCCTCCCTAGGAGAGATGTAGTGCAAGGCTGTGGCTTGTCTGAGCATTTCGGAATAGAATCGGGAAGCATTCAGGGGAGGGACTGAGGAGGTGGAGGAGGAAGGAAGGAGGACTAGGATATGGGCTTGGCCCTCAAAGAACGTGTTCTCTACTATCAAGGTTCTTGAGTCTCTGTATGGGAACCTGGGACTCTTGAAAGTGGATTGCAAGGTGTTATGTTTGTGTGTACTTTTCTAGAGAGAGGGTTTGTAGCTTTCACCAGATTCCTAAAGAGGTCTGAGAAAAAAAAAAAGTATAAGTGCTTCTGACGAAGAGAAAGGTGAGTGCCCAGGTAACCAATATGCAAAACAGACCGTGGCACTGATGTTCAGACGGCATATGCTGGGGATCAGAGGCCAGCCAGGAAATACCCAGTGCCAGGAGGGAGCTTGGCAGGGAGCCGAGGGGTGATTTCCTAGGGGAGCAGCCCTGGGGGCTCTCACGTGAGCTGGCGAAGGTTTGGACGGGGCAGGAAGGGTCATCCCGCACCCTCTGTCTGCATCACTCCTTAGCCATCCCAGAAGGGTGACAGAATGTCCTACTTTAAACACCTTCCCCAGGCCTACTCAGTGACCTCCTTTAGAAAGAATTGTTCTAAGATTTGAAAATCAATTTGGTTAACAAAGTGCAGAATGACCTTTTGGAAACCAGAGCGCTCGCCGGCCTGTTTAACATTCTGTTCTGCCAGGTGGGAAGTCAGCTTGTTCCTGGTATTTTTGCACTCAGGGTTACAAGAGGTGAGACTCCACACAGAAAGTGCTGGTCGGTGCGAGAACCCGTCGTACCGCCTCCCTAAGACTCTGGAGTTCGCTCCTTTCCCCGTCATCTTCTCTCGTGCCTGGGAGAAAGGACAGAGCGTGTGTGAAGATGTGGGTGCCTGTATTTCACCCCTAAGACAAGTCTAGTGTGAGCTGAGAGTGATACCAATGACTCGTAGCTTGTGGTTTTTCCACGTGGAGACTTTCTTGCTTTTCTGATTGTAGGAACTCTTCATTTTCGACTCTGCCGGCAAGGAGCTGTTTTCGGAAATGCTGGATAAATTGGCAAGTAGCACGTGGTCTTTTTCCTGACCATCACCACCTCCTGCCAAAACGCTGGCCCCTGACAGTGCTCACACAGCAGTTTCCCTGCACTGTGCTGTTGGGAAGCTCCCATGGCATTCCTCTTTTAGGGGCGTTCCTCCCAGCCCAGGACTCGTGGCTACTTGGCAAGAAGGAGCGGCTGATGTGCGTGACTGCCCGGGCCCCAGCTCCGGGGTGCCCAGGATCCAATGGGCCAAGAGCCTTGCGGCTCGGTCCTTGCAGCCCTCCCCCTGTGAGGCCTCCCTCCTTTAGAGCAACACCCTCCTGATGGTGTCCTTTCAGATGGTGTCGCCTACCTCCCAGGACAGTACAGACTGCCTCCTTCCCCTCTGGGAAGTGCTGTAGAGGCCTCAGCCTATAATGAGGCTCACTTTCTGCTGTTCCACTGGGGTTTACTCCGGGAAATGCCCCTACTGCTGCCCAGGGCTCACCATGCCCCACCCACCCCCATCCCACCAGCCTCGCAGGATCCGCTTGCTGTACCTTCCATGGTAACAGTCTCACTAATCTGGGCCAGTGAGCTAATTAGAAGGTTTGAGTTCTCCAGAGCCCTCCCCTGCCTTTCCAAGAACAGCCACATTTTAATGGAAACTGTTTTCTGTCCCTTTTTTTTTGGTCGCCTAAGAAAAGTAGATCTAATGATAGTGATTTCATACAGGGTTGGCTCCATGCATCGGTTCACGATGTTCACCCCAATTGCCTACTGTGTGCATGGCCTGGCACTGGGGCTGCCATGCCCGGCAGAAGGGAAGATGTATTTGGGCAAATCCAGGCCATGTGCCACCCGTCAGCTCACACCCTTCCCTCCAGCCGGCCCTGACTCCCGGTTCACCCGCTCCGGCTTTAACTTGATGCCAGGCCTCTCCAGGATCCCCTCACTGAAGCCTGGAAGAAGGAGGGTTTCTTGAGTTAAAACCATGCTGAGGTGTCTCCTGCATGCATGTAACAGAGTTCAGTGTGCTCTAGCAGGAGTTCAAGAGTTAATCTGTGGAGTGAAGGGTTCATCAGTTTAGTTCACGGTCCTCCCATCCTGGACATTGCCAGGAGCCAGCACAGCCTTATAGGGTGAGGAGGAGCCCTCTAGAATGGACTCTGGGCTGGCCTTCCAAGGATCCAAAAGGGAATCCAATCTGGAGGGAAAAGGATTCTCCTCTGTATCCTGGAAGGTTACTGACACCCCAGAAATAAACCAGGTCCCAATTGTGCAAGGTTGGGGGATCCAGAAACCAGGGCATGACCAAGAGTCACAAGCACCAGGGTGCGCACCCACAGCCTGTACAGGGCCATCCGACGTCGGGGTAGGCAGCAGGACACCCCAGGACTCTGAGCAGCCCCTGAAGGCGACAGCCCCCGAGAGTGTAGCCTCGACTCTTAATTGGGTCATGGAGCCCTGTCCAGTTGTCGGTGTGGTTTGGATTAGGCTGATGCAGGGATGGCAAGAAAAGCAGAAAGTGTCCTCTGCATTTTAAAAAGCCAGCCCTTATTAAGAAGATACAAGCAAACAAGCTCCCAGGGCTGGCTAATGAAGAAAGAATCTTCTTTCAGGGCTGGAAAGCACAGAAAAATAACTTGCATGGTGGTGGGCTCTCAATGAGAATGAGTGGAGAATGACTGAACGAGGCCAGCCACAGGTGAAAGCAGATTTCTGGGTAGAGAAGAGCTCAGTCGTCCCCCATCTCTGTCATCGTTGTCATTGTTTTTAAAGCCTGTCAGGCCTGGACAAGTCACTTAGCCTCCCTGAATTCGGTTTCTTCAGCTACAAAGTGGAAATATTCAGACGCTCCACCGCGTTGGGAGGCTTCACAGTGAGGCGCAGAAGTGCCCAGCAGAGCCTGGCCCAGACAGGAGCTCTCCTTGGCGGCACCGCCCCAGCCCTGCCTCCCGCCACTGAACGGGGCCCTCCGTTCATTCCTTTGGGGAAATTGTTTGACTTCTGTGGGTGTGGCTGTTTTCTGACTCCCGTCCCCTTTATAGTTTTCTGTTTCCCTCTGCTCCCCATAGCTTTTCCCTTGAAAGGCCAAATTGTCTCCCAGCCTTGAAGTCACTTTTCCTGTTACTGACCCATGCTCATCCTGTCCCTCTTGCACAGTGGGAGAGTCCCAATGTCTTATGTCTCGTCTATGATGTGACCAGTGAACAGTCCTTCAACAACTGCAGCAAGTGGCTGGAGAAGGCTCGGGCCCAGGCTCCAGGCACCTCTCTCCCAGGTACGAGCTGCAGACACCCATGTTTCCCAGAGGCATCGCTGTCCTTCGGTTCAAGAGCACAGGGGCATTGCAGAGGCAGCTGTGGGTGGGGAAGGGGCCCTGGGCTTTGACTTTGATGGCCTGAGGCATACACTGGCCCTGCCGCTTAGCAGCCATGCCAACCTCGGTGAGTCACCACACACACCTCTCCCAGTCTAGGAAATGGGAATGAGGACACGCACCTGGCAGGGCTGTGGGGCGACTCAATACGGGGAGGGTGCTGTAATATCAGTTGTTAATTCCAGAAAGCTAACCCCAGGGAAGAGTTCCTAATTTTGTCTTGTATATGGGGTACAAGTAAACATTCAAGTCCTGTTGTCACTTCTGAATGCTTTAAATCAGTTTATTTTTCGTCCCTATGTGAGATCAACAAATTCTCCTCATTATAGACCGGGGAAAGTGATCTCCAGAGACAGGCTCAAAAATTAGCTGCAGCTGATGCAGCTGGGCGCTGAACTAAATTACCTCTGAATCCCTGACTCCGAGCCGAGTCCTTAGATTAGTATTAATGACCAGTTTACAGTTTGCTCCATGTGCTAGGAATTATTAAAAGGCTCACATAAATTTGGCCCTCGCCTTCACGCGTTTGCAGCCCTTTAAGGAGGCAAGGGAAACAGATATACATGAGGTCTAGAAAAAAGATCTAGCAGAAGCTGTGCATGAAAAGCAAAGCCCACCTGTCTCTCTGTGGCCGTCGGGGCCAGCACGAGAGACCCCCGGCTTTCCCTGTGGGGTCTCACCACCTTGAGTCGGGCAGCTCTTAGAGGATGCTTTACACCCCTCAAAAATAGTGCTCTCATCTCGCCCGCTGTCCTTCCAGACTGTGACAGTGAAGTGTCATATTTTGGTTGTTTCTTCTGAGTAGGTGTTTTAGTTGGGAACAAGACAGACCTGGTCGGCAGGCGAGCAGTGGACTCAGCTGAGGCCCGGGCATGGGCGCTGGGCCAAGGCCTGGAATGTTTTGAAACATCCGTGGTGAGTATCTCCGCTTGCCTCATCGCCAAGTCTGGAGTGGGCCTCTGCTGGCAGCGGTCTTGCACATGACCTCACGTGCAGGGAGCTGTTATTCCACCATATGCAGAGTCTCATTTGGAACTGATGTTTACATTCTTAGCCCAAGATCTCTTCTCAGTACAGCAGTAGCCGCTTAGACATAACAGGAAGGCAGATTAGCCAGCCAACCCTGGGAAAAGGTAGATCTCAACTAGTAAGAAACAGAAGTGCATGGTGTGCGGTGATCATGACCCTTGACGTTTGCATGCAGTATTCTGGGTTCAGATGTTGCTGGAACATTGTTTCCTGTGGCTCTCACAATCAGGCCTGTGAACCAGAAGTTGGCTTCACAGTTCCCATTCCAGTGTTGAGCTGCTGAAGTGACTTGTCCAAAGTCCCATGATTAGTGAAGGGTGGAGCCAGGACTAGGACTTGTGGCCTCTAATTCCCATCAGTGCCGCCCATCCTCACCTTGCTGCAGCCCCAGGGTGACTCCAGGCCACAAAGTTCCTACCAGTTAAAAGATCAAAAGACCTCATTAAGTAGAAAAAGCAAGTGATTTGTTATCAGCATCTTCAGTACACTTTTCATGGCAAAAGCTGCAATTACTTTTGCACCAACCTCATGTATCATGATTTTAGCTGTCCAGCACTGAGGAACCCGCTTCCTGTGTTTGGGAGTTTTAAAGTCCCTTCCTCCCTGAGGCCAAGATGCAGGCATGTGACCCAAGCTGCACCAATCAGATCCCTCACGTGAGACTCCACTAGGAAGGGCATGAAGTGATGACCTGCCCTCTAGGGGCAGGAGTGGCCCCAGACATCCATCTCAGAACCAGCAGGGGCCGGGGTGTTGGTTGCCCTGCCCCTTGCCAGGGTTGCTAGCTGGGGAGACCACCAGGCCTGGCACAGTCATGGTCATAACTTGGACCTCATCTTGTGGCCTTTAGACCTGATTCTGTGGCTCTCAAAAGAGTCATGGGCTGGTTAATGTTCTGGAGATCATCTTCACATGGGCTGGTTAATGTTCTGGAGATCATCTTCGCATGGGCTGGTTAATGTTCTAGAGGTCATCTGCTGCCCCAGCTTGACTTTGGCTCTAGGCACTTCCGCTGTTGCATCTAGGAACCTTGACCAGTGCTGCTGTCCAAGCTTATAAAATCCCCTCAAAGCAGCATGCTTCCTTTACAGTGGTAAAGGCAGGCACTCTGACCTCCCATGGAGAGCAGGAGAACTCGCCATGGGAACCTGGACATGTTATTTCAACTGTTGGTGCCTCAGGCCTGTAAAATGAGGATAACAAAATACATCCCCATTGAGTAATAAATATGAGAATCAAGTAATATGGTGCATATAAAACACGGATCACAAAGTCTGGCGCCTGGTAAACCCTCAGTAGATGTTAGCTTTCTTAAAGTATAAATGTTGCCCCTGGAATCTTGTTTATACTGTTATTACTTACTAAATCCTTGTATTCATGGCTTGTGCAGAGGTAAATATCACCCTTGCCCCTGGTCCAATTATCAGAAATGCTAAATTAATGAAGTCCAAATCAGCTTTTCCTGTACAGTAGGTTCCTCATCTTTTCTGCAGCACACCTTTGTGCAAAGCAGTAGGCAGTAGTGCCCTAGCAAACAGGATTTCAGTATTCCCCCTTCCTCCATTCATTTGTGAAATTGTCCCCGCACCCCAATATTCCATATTCCCTGGAACACTTGATAGAACTCAGAAATTAAAACCCACCCCAACCTCCAAAACATGAGTCACCAAAGGCCAGTGGGCTACCGGTTAAACTCTATTCAGGTGTTGAAGTGGGTGGGTATAAACTATGCTTGAAGAGGCTGCAGTAAGCACTTGCTATTATCTGTGCAAGTTAACTAGTCCCCCCTGAGTTGAGGCTCACAGAAGCACCACTGGCAGCTCAGTTAAGAAAGCTGTAATTAAAAAGGAAATATAACCAAACGCAGCTTGAGACGCAGCCAAGGCCTGATGCCAAGCCCATCTCCTTCTCTCCTCTGCCTAAATGCCGCAGTGACCATCCTGCCGACCCAAAGAAGGTGCCTACAGACAAGTGCAAGAACAGTCCACAGTGATCACTGCCCTCCCAGGCAAGCGAGGAGTGGGGAAGTAATGTTCATTGAGGGCCTACTGTGTGCTAGGTGTTTTGCACACGTTGTTTAGGCTTCATAACAGCCCTACAACGTAACACTCCTGTGTTGTACAGATGACAGACTCAGAAAAGTTGTGTAGCTTGCCCTGGTCGCACAGTTAAACAAGGGCTAGAAACAGGACTAGCGGTCAGGCCTGTCCAGCTGGAAAACTTGGGTTTTCTAGAAGGGGTACCCTGGCCTCCCGCAGAGCCTGCTTTGGGACACTGCAGAACACAATTCTAGGCCAGACTGAACACTAGCCTGAACCTGCCCTGAGAATCCCTCACTCTAAACAGACCTACCCCACAGCTGTCCTGACTGTGTAAGCGAGATGATGATTAGTGATCAGACAAAAGGATTCCTGTCATTGGCAACCCTCTTCACGTATTTGGAAAATAGTTCAATTTCCATCTATTTCAGGAGCACGCCGTGGTGTCTATTGAGGCTCACCTGCATTGAATTCCTTCCTTTTTATGTTGAGATCTCCCAAGATTGCGTTTTTGAGTGTTTTCGAATCCATTTAGAAATCCCCGTGCGTGCGCTATGCAGGCCTCAGTCTTTTTCCATTCCACTCTTAACTCTGCTTTTGACGGAAGCAGTGTTTTACCCCGACACTGGCATTGCCTGGGACCTTGTGCTCTGCACAAACAGCAGCGCCCGGCAGGATGTACTGAATTCTTGCTCTCATGTCCAGCTGGAGGTTGATGGCCTTCAAGTCCTTGGCTGTTGGGCGCTTACTGTAAATGTTCGTCTGGGCTACAAACGCGCCACTCTTTCCTCCACACTCTCTCAGCATTGCCACCGCTGTCTTTCCTCTTGGCCAACTGTTTTATTTGCTTAGGCTTTCCCTGGCTAGAAAGTCCAGGTAACTTTCTCCAAGGGACCTGGTTTCCTTCACACATTTCTCTCATCCCAGCTGGCCTCGAGGAAAGGCAGCTCTTCCCAAATCAGAGAATCTGGATGCTGGGCTGGGCTCCGCACCAGCCAGCTGGGCCACTTCACCTGCTGGGCCCCAGACGACTCACCTGTGCAGCGAAAGCACCGCGCTCGATGCCTTCTGTGCGGCGTTGTTCAGTTTGGAAATCCTTCTGTTTCGCTGGGGATATTTCACGGCCTCTTCTCAAGGTTGCACTTTTGCCAGCTGCCAGGGATCGTCTCAAAACAGGTCCTTAGTGCATTCATAGCTTGAGCTACTGTCTTGAAAGTAGTACATTCCTTTTTCTGCCAGCTTGCTTCTGAAAAAGTTTTTGAATGCACACGTGTCCCCACAGAGCGAGAGTAGCTGTGAAGTGAGAAGTTGCCGTTTCCGCTCGCCTCCAGCCTGTCCCTGCGCACCTGGAGGGGCCCATTTTTTCCACCCCTTAGATAAAATCTAGGGCAAGTTCCTTAACTTCTCTTTTCTCTCTTAGGTAACAAAAATTCTTTTCAGCCCCTTTAGTCACAAAAATAGTCATGATTTCAGGTATAAAGTGCCCAGCCCTGGGTGATTGTCAAAATTCTGAACTTCATTTAAAGTTGCACCTCCTCTCACAGTCTTCGGGAGGGAGAGACTGGAGCCAGTAGTGCAGCGTGTTTGTTGGGGTCTGTCGTGGCCCACTCCATACCTGCTGGGTGGATCCGGCTGCTGCCCTGTGGGCACCTCTGAGATGCCCCTCCCCACCCCATCAGTGGCGCTGTCTCACCTGCAGGCTGCTTCTCACAGGTGGTGCCCCCTCACCCGTCCTGCAGCCCCAGTTCCTGGCTGTTCATTCTTATTGGGATCCATCACCCTCCCTGAGGCGGTTCCAGCCGAGGCCCCTTAAGACAGCACCAGGCTGGCGCCACTTGGCCCCCGCTGGTCCAGGGAAGTGCCACTGCAGCCGTTTAGTTTGACAAAGGAGGCAGGGAGGCCGTCTCGTTCGCAGCCCTCTCCTGGCTTGCCCAGCTGCCACCTCACCTCGATTCCTCCCAGGCCTGGGTCCAGCACCAGCCTAGGAAGAGGGTGCCCCATGCTGTCTAGCTCTTCTTCGGGATGGGGGGCTCCTGGTTGCCTGGTATTTTGCTTTGGCGTTTGGAGCCTCAGTCAAAACTAAGACAGGAAGGTCTCATTTTCACATCTCATCACACATACAGTGACTACAACTAAAAGCACAGGCTTTGTAGAAACAGACGTGGGTTCAGGCCCCAGCTCCACCATTCACAAGGTGTGTGGCTTCCTGCAAGGTACCTTCATCTCAGAGTTTCCTGAATCCATCTGAGTTTCCTTCTTGTAAAATTGGCATCCATCAAAGTGGCTACCCCAAAGGGTGTGAGGATGAAATGAGGTGGAAAGTAGGTAGCCCCTGAATGAGGGAAGCATGGAGTGAGTGCTGGCCCTCTGACCTTTCTAAAAGTAACACAGCCAACTCTTTAAACTGTCTTCCAGAAGGAGATGGAAAACTTCGAAGCCCCTTTCCACTGCCTGGCCAAGCAGTTCCACCAGCTCTACCGGGAGAAGGTGGAGGTTTTCCGGGCGCTGGCGTGAACAGCTGGAGCAGATCGTGCTGCACAACTGGAGAAGACAGAATTACCTCTGCACTTTTAATGTATAATGACGGCTTTAAATAAAATGAGGAGAAAATGTCGAAGCAGCAGCTCCTTTCACTCTTGGCCTGGGTGGCCCTGGTTCCACTGTACACTTTGGCCACTGCGTCACTGCCGGTTCCAGGGAAGCCAGGAGCCCCACTCGGAACCCTGGCCCTCCCTTCTGTGAGGCTGGTGCTTCGGGGCGTCGCCTTGCTTGAGGGGGTGGACCTGCCCACTCTGCGCGGCAGGGCGCACTGGCTCCCTAAAGGGCCTCCCACGGCAAAAGCGAAGCCCACGGTGGGCTTTGAAAAGGCCTGGCCCAGCATTTGCTTACAGTTTCCCACAGCTGAAATGCCCAGCTCAGAACCTGTCCCAAGGCTGAGACGGGGCTGATGGCCCCCTCCTTATGCTGACAGAGTCCATTCTGCTGCCTGCTCCTGGCTAGCCAGATGCCAGACCTCCCTGGAGGTGGCTCCGTCACCGGCAGAACAGTGCCCTCTGCCGGCCTCCCTTGGTGCCTGTCTCTTGATGGAGGGCCCAGCCTCTACGGCTGTAGGGAAGGCTGAGTGCGGGAAGGCCAGGGCTCCCGCCTTCCTCGGGGAGCTGGGCAACTGGCATCATCTTTTGCACTGAGCTTGACTGTTCTCCATCCTGTCTCTGCTGCCAGATTAATCTTCTAAAACACCACTTTCATCATCTCACTGCCCTGATTAAAAGACCCACAGAGGTGCCTCATCGCCTTTTACATCAGGCTGCCGGCCAAGGTCTGGCATCCAAGGCCTTCCCTGACTGTCACCTTCCCCCAGGGGTCTCAGCTTCTTTCAGCCCCCATGCCCCAGAGGACTTCATTACTCTCCCTCCAGAGGAGCGAGGGGCGTCGTGCAGAGAGTGCCGGCAGTGGGGTGGACCGACCTGAGCCTGTCCCAATGATAATGATGGAAATTGCCCTGGTTCCTGTTTACGACCTGCCATGTCTCTACACGAGCTAAGCACATGTCATATATTCGCTAATTTAGTCCTTACAGGGCAGCGTCTCACCATCCTCCTTTTACAAATGAGGAGCTGGAGTCAGAGAACTAAGACACTTAGCCAAGGGGTGGCCAAGCCAGGATCATGGACGCCAGAGCCCGGCTCCCAGCCGCCATCCTCTTCTGCCTCCTTCCGAGCTTGGCTGGGAGCAGGTGGGGGTTAGGCTGCCTCTCAAGGTCACTGTGAGAAGTGAAGTAACGGGTGTGCAGGGCATCTGGGCACACGATGTCAGCCAAGGTCAGGCTCTCGCATCCCCCTTCTCTTCCTGTTACTCAACATGAAGCCACTGTAGCGGCCGTGTCATGCCTTCAGCAAGTCGTTAGCAAGGGCCTACCATTTGCTGGGTATTTTCCTAGGCACTAGCAGCCAGGCTGCTCGTTTTGTGCTACATGTTCTGAAAGGGAAGGCTCATCATAACCAAAGGGATGCAGCGGGCACATTTTCAGTTGCTCCAGAATTGGTTACCAGGGCCACAGCTGTGGACAAAGATGCTAAGTAAACCACCTCCTAAAGAGATATGGAAGCTTAGGGCCAGCCCCCTTCCCCATGGCCCTAGTAAAGACGGAAGAATTGGTCCTGCTGCTGTGAGCTCCCCCTCCCCCTGCTCCCCGCTCCTCCCTGTCTGTATAAGATTGGAATGGTCAAGAGAGACGGGAGTGAGGGTGACCACTGTGTTGGTGAGTGGGTGCCCCCCCCGTCACCCCCTTGCCCCGCCAAGGGAAGGAGGCCCAAGAGGATCCTCCTGAGACAGGATGCTGCCAGGAAGAGGAGGCTGGGACGGCACCCCAGTCGGATGCTCTCTGAGCTGCAGGAACCTGGTGGCAGCTGCAGCACAGGGTGGCAAGGGCGCCCTTGGGAAGCTCAGCACACATCCCCAGAGCTGTTTGGTCCCCTCTCGGAGGCGTTCCGTGGGGAGAGGCTTGGGGAGAAGCCTGCACCAGGAGCAGGAAAAGCAAGGATCACATCTGGAAGGGCGGCACAGGTGTTCCACGGAGGGCTTCTAGAAGGACCCACGTGGAGTGGAGTCATGTGGCCGACCAGACAGGTACTGACAAAGGAAGCTATTTCCCACCTGGAAAAGGGTAGGGGGCCTCTTCACTGGCAGGGCTGGAGGGGAATATGGCTGCCCCTTCCTGAGGAGACAGCAGCAACAGAGGAGGCTCAGCCCCAAAACCACCAGGCACTTCCCCCGCCCCCCACCACCACGGAGATAACAACAGATGGAACTGGACCCAGAGGAGGCCTCTGCAGAAGACGCGCGGCTCCTTCCTGGCCCCTCTGTTCCAAGTTACTCCAGAGACAGGAAGAAAAGATCTTGCTCCCCTCCCCACTCTTCTGGAAAAGAGATTTGAACAAACACTTCGGGAGTTTGAGCTGACCTGGCCTGCCTTTCGGTGACTAGGATGGTCTGAAACATGTCGGGATCAGCCTGCTAGGAAGACCCAGCAGGAAGGGGACCTCTGCAGACCTTGATGGAAAAAAGTAATCAGGAAAAAGTAAAATGGTTTTGTTTCAGAGCCCATGGATTTGAGATTCTCCAAGAAACTGGTTCTACGGGTAAATAAATGATCAAGATCATTTCAGGCAGTGCAGATGACAAAATGGAGCTGAGGTGGGTGTTGATTCACGGGGTAACTGGTTTGGGGGGGACAGGAAGGACTATGAGAAGAAGGGACATTCGCACTGAGATCCAGCAACAAGGTCAGTAAGTGCAAAGGCGCTGAGGCACGAACAAGCTTGGAACATAGAGGAACTTAAAGCCGGTGAAGACATATCCTGGTGTGTGCTGGAGAAGCAGAGGGAGGTGAGGTAGGCAGGGGCCACAGTGGGAGGAATTTCTATTTTATTCCAAAGGCAACAGGAAGCCAGTGGTGGATGGACATCAGAGTTTTTTTTTGAGAGTCTCGTTCTATCACCCAGGCTGGAGTGCAATGGTGCAATCTTGGCTCACCACAACCTCAGCCTCCCAGGTTCAAGCGATTCTCCGGCCTCAGCCTCCCGAGTAGCTGGGATTACAGACACGCACCACCACGTCTGGCTAGTTTTTGTATTTTTTAGTAGGGATGGGGTTTCGCCATGTTGGCCAGGCTGGTCTCGAACAATTGACCTCAGGTGATCCACCTGCCTCCGCCTCCCAAGGTGCTGGGATTACAGGCGTGAGCCACCGTGCCCAGCCGGACATCAGAGCTTTTATATCCTCATAGTGCCCAGCACTATTTGGGAACCTCACAAGTGGCTATTAATTACTTCACTTGCCTAAAGACCCCACTCTCAACGAGCAAACATTGACAAAATGCATGCTGCATTTGCAGATTTTATTCCTGAATGAAGGCATTTGCTGAATGAATGCTTGGATCAAGCATTTGCTGAGCACCTACTATGTGCCAATCCCTGTTCTAGATCCTGGGGATTTGTCAGTGAGTAATACAAAAATGCCTCCCCTCAGGGTGCTCACGTTCTAGGGGGGTGAGAGAGGTGTTCGATTGAACAGGTAAATTTTGCAGTCTATTAGGTGGCAATAGAGCAGAGCGGTGCAGAGGACATGCCAGGGCGGGGGCTGCAATATTAAAATGGGGAAGTCGGGAAGACCTTACTTGGAAGGTGACCTTTAAGCAGGATTTGAGGGTCAGAGCACCTGGCACCCTCTAGGCATGGTTGGCTCACCAGTGCCCCCTCAGAGGTGGAGCACTTTCTTTTCCTGGTGCCCAGCACTGAACCTCAGTAAAGTCCAATGAGCGTGGGAGGTGTGGAGGGACACCAGAGATGCAGACCTGCCCCTAGAGTCACTTGCAATCTATGGAGAGGAAAGAGGAGCCGACTCTGGATTTCTAAACTCCAGTGGAACCCAAAAAGTGGATCTTTCAAATCCTGAGGGAGGTTAGAGGAACCACCTCCTCAGTCTCCTTTAGGATCTCAGAAGAAGGTTCTGTTTGTTGTCCTCTACAATTCTTGCTTTCTGTAAGAGCGGTTTGGCCCGGGATCCGGCCTCTTGTCTCCTTTCATGGCTCTGGGCTGGCCATTCCGCAGCATCTTTTTAGCTGCCTCTTGACATCACCTGATTCAGCCACAGAGGGCGGGGAAGCCCAGATGACTGGGAGGGTGGACACACTGTGGGGCCAGTCGCATGTGGGATGGGTGTTCAGAAACAGTTGCTCAGTTCCAAAGCACTGCCTCCGTGACACCCAGGCCTTTCCCTGCCGCGTCCATTCAGATGTGGATGGGGTAGGAGCAACCCACCGGGCGGGTTTCCCTGGACACTATTTCTGCTGTGAAAGGAGCCCTGTAGCTTTCCATATCTGGGAAACATGCATGGGATAGACTGTCTTCTGGAAGGAGAGTTGGGGGCAGGAGGCAACCTGCTTCAGTGTCTATAAATAAAATGCATTCATTTTGGTACTAAAATGTTGTGTTTTTAAAAATGGAATACTGAAAACTTCCTGGCCCAAACTGGAGTGGCAAGAAGCACAGATTCAACTGATTCCAGGATGGGAACTGAAATTTACACTAAGCCACATCTACTGGACGATTGGTGCCCATCCTGGAGATGCGGAGGGAAACCCTTGGTTTTGCACCTGTGCTTCCTATTCCAGCATTCATTTCTGTCCAGGGTCCTGCCCTGCATTGGAGATCAGAGAGGACTGAGGAAGTGGCCTGGAGGAGCTCCAGGTCTGCTGCCTAGGAAGGGTTTCCAGGGACCTTGCAGGGAAATACCTGATGTTAGCCAGGGAAGAGAATTGCAGACAAAGGGAAGCACATGCAAAGTCCCTGACGCATGAAGCTGGAGGTCTTCTTGGGGAACTGTGTGCATTGTAGGGTTTGGGGAGAGAGGGGTGCCCAGCAGGTGAGGTCAGAGACAAGGATGAAGCAAGAACATGGAGCTCTTTGTACCCAGAGCAGAGGAGTTGGACATTTTCCAGAAGGGAGTGGAGAGCCATTATTAGAAGTGGCTCACCTGGATTTTTGCTTTGGAAAGATCAGCCTGGAGGAATTGGAGGGTAAAGTGGGAGAGAAGGTGCCTGGAGGTAAGGAAACCAAGGGCTGATGGGGACAAGGGGTAAGGAAGACAAGGCTCGCACCATCTCCAGCATTTGCAAAAATTGGGGAAATGTATTTTCAGCCCCTTAGAGTTGTCCTCGTTTCACACACCCATCCTTTTTGTTCAGAACACCAATTGATTTTTAAAGTGCGTTATCCTTTATTTACTTTAGAGACAGAGAAAACACAGAGAGAGTGACTTCTCCAGGTTGCAAATTGTCAGTGATGGAGCCAGGATTAAGAACTCGGACTGGCCAGCCCTCTGTGGATCGTATGATGTTTAGGTATACGATGCCCGTTCATTCTTCTGCCCTGCCAGCAAACAGAGCTGATGAATATGAGGAGCACGGTAGCTAAGAACTTGGTTCCATTCTAAAAAGGCAAGAAGGCTAGGAAGGCTCATTAGGAGAAAATATTGAACGGGCAGCTTTCGAGTTTCGCCTGTGATCTGAGAGGGAGAGCGCATTTTCACCAAAGCCATTGTGTAACTGGTTCCGGGGGGCAGAGAGGAGTGACCAGAGAAGAGAATGGGGGCAAGAGACCAGGAAAGCAAAGACAGGGTCACCATCTAGAGGGCAGGGACTACATCTGATACCCCTGTAGACCCTCTGGATGCAGCCAAGGTTTAGAGCACTGGCTCATACCAGAAGAGTAGAATTAGGATTGCAGCGGTGTGTCCTTCAACAAAGCACTGACCCTCTCTGATCCTCAATTTTCTTATTTATGAAATTGGAATAATACCACTAACCTCACCAGTTTTTGTGGGTGGACGGAAATATATAAAACCTCCTTTTAGAAGGTATGATATATAGTACACATTCAGTGCCTCATAGGTGATTTCCAAATCATCTGTAGTAACTATGGCTTTTTTATGAGCATGAAAATAGTGTGTGCTTATTGCAAAAAAAAAAAAAAAAAGAAGAAGAAGAAACTATTACTAAAAAGCAAAAAGAAGAAGGTAGAAAATATTCAAATCCTACCATTCAGAGATAGCCATCCGTCACATCCAAGCATGTGCACCTCCTCCGTTTCTCCTCTGCATGTAAAAATATGTACATATTTTGAAACCAAAAACAAAATGTCATAATGCCATATATACTATTTGGAACTTATCTCTTTTCATTTAATAATATCTGGAGGATATTATTTCAGGTCAGAAAATATGATTTTAGGCCAGGTGCAGTGGCTCACACTTGTAACCCCAACATATTGGGAGGCCGAGGTGGGCGGATCACTCATGGTCAGGAGTTCGAGATGAGCCTGGCCAACATGGTGAAACCCTGTCTCTACCAAAAATACAAAAGTTAGCCAGGCATGGTGGTGGGCAGCTGTAATCCCAGCTACTCAGGAGGCTGAGGCAGGAGAATCTCTTGAACCCAGGATGGGGAGGTTACAGTGAGCAAGACTCTGTCTCAAGATATATGTGTATATATATACCATTATATGTATAATCATATATATATATATATGATTTTACATCTTCATTTTATTTATTTGTAAATTGAGAGAATTTTAAAACCTACACAAAAACAGAACAACGTGATAAACGCTCATTTGCCTGACAGCCAGAGTCAGGACTTCCAAGATCCTGCCACACTTGATCTGTCCTGCTCCCCTGCCATGATGATGGTGGTTACAATCATTTAAACCAAATATCAGCCTTCCAGTCACTGCCTCTAAACCAACCACAAGGCCATTATCACGCCACATAAAATTAACAGTAATCCTCCAGGAGCATCTACTGTTCAGTCCACATTCAAATTTCCCTGATTTACCCCCAAAGGTTCTTTTGCAGTTGGTTTATTACATGACGCATGCATAATGATTTCCCGTTGAAGGACACCAGGTTTCCAGGTGGTCATCAGGAAAACTGCCAAGGACAGTGTCCCCTTGCACATATCTGTGGACCCCTGTCCAATTATTTCTGCAGGACACACATTCCTAGAAAGGGACTTTCCAAGTCAAAGTCTACGTACTTTTTTTAAAAAGCTTTTAATAGTATTTGACAAATTGCCCTGCAGATAAATTGTACCGGTTTACACTCCTACCAGTGGGTACTGGCACCCTGGACAGCCCTGGGTCGTTAATGAAAGGAAATTAGAGAGAGAGAAGGCAGGTGGAGAGGAAAAGAGAGAAGGAAGAGAGGGCTGGAGTGAGAGGGGGCAGAGTGACACTGCAGAGCTCTCGGTGCCCCCTGGATGCCAGGCTGCCCGAGCCAGAGAGGAGCTCAGAGAACCAAGCGTATCAGCCAACCAGCGGCTGCACCAGATTAAGCCCTAAAGCAACGATTCAGTCGAGACCGAGAACAAAGCTGAAGCAAAGACTCTTCGATCCATTCTAATTAGGAGCTGCCTTTCCAGAGAAATCAGGAGCAGGCTGCCACGGCTGAAGGCAAAAAAAGAAGGAAAAGAAAAAACTGCTGCAACCCAGCTGTGCGCGAAGCTTGTCTGTTTTCTTAAAATCCCAAGAAAGAGCTGGTCTGCTGTGCTCACAGCCCAGGGGGACCCTGTCGTTCTGAGGGTTGTAGAATCGCACTGGGAGCAAGGATCTCTACCATCAAAGGTCAGGGTGCTTTTTGTACTGGGACCTCACTGAGGACAGGGAGAGGATGGGAAGGAGACCCGTGTGTGGGAGCACTGACCTTGCTGTGGTGGCTGCTGGTGTGTGTGTGTGTGTGTGTGTGTGTGTGTGTGTGTGTGTGTGTATGGCTATAGTTATAAATAATATAAATAATATAAATAAAACTAAAATTTATTTCAGATTTGAGAAAAGCAAATAAAATTAAGATACATTTGAAGCATGGAGCTACACACAAAAATAGAGAACAGGCTGGTTCTGGCCCCACAGCCTGTGCTAAGTTGGAGGTTGACTCTTGGGTGGACGCCATGATGTATTGCTTACCTTCAGTGTATCCTCTCCGGTTCGCACTAGTATATTTATATGTTGATTACAAGTACCCAAAAAAGAACTAGTCCATGGATAAAAATGACCTAATTTTCTTTTTTTTTTTTTTTTTTTGATGAAGTCTCACTCTTGTCGCCCAGGCTCGAGTGCAATGGCGCAATCTCGGCTCACTGCAACCTCCACCTCCTGGGTTCAAGCAATTCGCCTGCCTCAGTCTCCCGAGTAGCTGGGATTACAGGTGCATGCCACCACGCCTGTCTAATTTTTGTATTTTTAGTAGAGACGGGGTTTCATCATGTTGGCCAGGCTGGTCCCGAACTCCCAACCTCAGGCAATCCGCCTGCCTTGGCCTCCCAAAGTGCTGGGATTACAGGTGTGAGCCACTGAGCCTGGCCCAAATGACCTAATTTTCAGTTGCCCAAGCCATTCCAACAGTAAACATCAAATAACCTGAGATAAGGACCGTACTGAGCTCATAGTGCCAAGTCCAGAGATCCCCTGGTCGCCATATCATTTATCAGATGGCACTTAAATTAAAAGCAGACAGTCAACATATCACATATACTCCCCTAAAATATGCATCAACTATGATATATCAATTAAAAAATTGTTTAAGGCATGTAGGCCCTAGATCATGGTGGATTCTTGCAGTATAAAGGGAAGTTTTTCAGCAAAGAAAAAAGTTGTATGAACAAGCATCCTATTACTTTCAAAAAAAATCCGCGGTTCATGCCCTGTATCTTGATTTTATTTCACATGGCAACTCTTTGAAGTGGACGTTTGTGTCCCACTTCGCAAAAGAGGAGAACGCACCCCAGACAGATGACACGGCACCTGGCTTCTTCTTGTGACCTCGGGCTCCTTCTTGACATCTGTGAGTCTTTTTTTGCTTCCTGGCTCATTGCCTCATTGCAGATTCCCACAGCAGCCACCTTGCCCAGGGGCGAGCTGAACGCAAGGCACAAGCAGGGGGCTTAATCCCTGTGAGCTTCACTGTCGTCCCCGAATCTCCCCCAAAGCCTCTCCCAATGTGTTTCCTCTCACTCAACCTTCACAGCCACCCCAGGAAGCCAAGGCCACAGTTTTACATTACAGCTGAGGACGCAATGGGCCCGCGACCTGCATTCCCCAGGGCGGGCTTCCAGCGACGCTACAGCCGCCGTCAGACTCTGTGAATCTCAGGAAACCTCCAGAGGAAGGTCGGGCCCTTCCCAACTGCCTCCCCGCAGGTGCTTGCTGATCTCAGGGCAGAAGGTGGTGACGGTCGAGAAGCAGCGTGGGGCGGTTTCATCTGCACACGTGGCACCCAAGGCTTTGCAATCACACAGCCTCTGGGTGCGAGTCTCTGCTCAGCCTCTACCTCACTGAGTGGCCTTGGACAAGTCATGTCACCTCTCTGGGCCGTAACATCACCCACTTCAGATGTTTGCGGAGGGTTCACAGCCCAACGATAGCTGCAGATGCCCCAGCCCCTGCTGGGTGGAACACTCACCACTCACACTATTGTTTTAGTTGCAGCTGCTGCTGTCATCCTATCCCGGATAATCTCAGGGTGTGAAGTCTACTGCTCCCCACCCTTCGTCCAAAGGAGCTCTGGGACTGGGAGGCCTGGATCTCCGGTGAGTGACCCCTGGGAAGAGTGGCCGGCCGTGGCCCCAGAGAGGACTGGAGAGAGGCTCAGTGGGTGCTAGGAGGCCTGAGCTTGGTTGGTCTCTTGCCCTGGCTGGGAGGGCCTTTGCCTCGGGGCCTCTGGCATGACATGAGTGGGCTAGCAATCCCTGGAGTCCTCATGTCTCTCACTTCTTTGGCTTTCCACGCACAGTGTGCAGCCTAGGCACAGAGCCTGTGTGTCTCAACAGGCCCTGGCTTTTTGAGCACCAGCCACAGGCCAGGCCCCGCTCTAGGTGCGGAGGCTTAAGGGCTGGACAGGACAGATGAGCCTCCTACTCCTTGCTCCATGGAGCACACACGCTGGTGAGGGAGAGAGACAATAAGCCAGTTCACAATCCCGTAGAGAACCACAGGTTGTAAAAATCACTGGAAAGAAAATACCAGAACACTCTAAACAAGACTCCAAAGGAGTCTTAGCGGGGAGGAGGTGTCCAGGAGAAGCCTCCCTGTGGAGACATGAAGGAGCAGGAGTCAGGCAGTGAACGGGGAGTTGTACATTAGCCAGAGGAAACAGCATGTTTGCGGGTCCTACAGCAGAGGAGCTTGACCAGCAAAAGACCAGAACTCCCGGGCACTGTGAGTGAAGGGAGCACAGGGAGAAGAGGCTTTGTGGCCGAGTGCAGTGGCTCACACCTCTAATCCCAGCACTTTGGGAGGCTAAGGCGGGTGGATCACTGGAGGTCAAGAGTTTGAGACCAACTTGGCCAACATGATGAAACCCCAACTCTACTAAAAACACAAAAATTAGTCGGGCGTGGTGGCTCATGCCTGTAATCCCAGCTACTCGGGAGGGAGGCTGAGGCAGGAGAATAGCTTGAACCTGAGAGGCGGAGGTTGCAATGAGCCGGGATTGCGCCACTGCACTCCAGCCTGGGTAACAGGGTAAGACTCCATCTCAAAAAAATAAAATAAACAAAATAAAATAATAAAATAAAAAAGAAGAAGGATCAGAAGCCCAGCCAGGGCTTGGGAGTTACCTGAAGTGCAGGAGGAGGCCGCTGAAGGGTTTTGGTTGAGGGAGCAGGTGATGTAATTTTGGAGTTGGAGTTAAGGGAGGGGGGTCCCCACAGTTTCCCTCATTCATGCTTTCACTCATGAGACAGTTACAGAGCACCAAGGCTCAGCGAGGTGCAGGACTGGCCTGGGGCAGGGAGGGGAACCTGTGCTCTCTGACCCCCCAGCAGCCTCTCCAGGGCCTCCTTGGCTGGGCTGATAGACCTGTGTTTTAGCTTGGACCTCTGTCCACCGCGCTTCAGGGAGGGCCCCACACACGCCTTGGCCAGCGTGTGATGAGCGCTCCAGGAGGCGTGTGGTGTGGGACAGAGTCAGATTGGAACTGAGGATGGGAACCGCGCCTGCACAAGGAGAATGTCCATAAACAGCTGCAGAAGACGGAGAGGGAGGGGTGGAGGAGGGATGCAGGCTTCACTGGAGTCCTCACTCCACCACTGCTGCTGTTATGACCCTGCCACTCCCTGGGGTTTCACTACCTCTGGAAAATGGGAGGTTGGAAAAGACCACTGATTCTCTGTCACTCGCTATGTGTTTTCTGTTTTGTTTTTTTTTAAGAGACCAAGTCTCCCTATGTTGCCCAGGCTGGTCTTGAACTCCTGGCCTCAAACAATCCTCCTGCCTCCGCCTCCTGAGTGGCTGAGATCACAGGTGCGTGCCACTGTGGCCGGCTTGACCATTGATTCTATAACAGCAGCCGGTGGAATGGTGGAAGCAGCCAGACACACTTGGGGATTACCTTGGGCGAGCCTATCTGAACCTCAGCTTCCCCATCTGTAAAATGGGATGGTTGTTCCTCCCTTGCTGGGCCACTGTGAAGGTGAGATGTGCCGTGGGAGCATGCCGGGCACACAGTGGGGGCCTGGCCAGGGTGGCTGCTCTCGCTGTATTTCAGAAGGGGTGGCTACAGCAGTCCCCAGCCTGCAGCAAGAGCTCTCAGCAGAGCCTCCTTCTCTGTCCTCGCCCTTCTGGAGTTGCCACAGTTCCCTTCTCTTGCAGGCTCTGGGACTCCCAACTCCCAAGAGAGAGGCAGACACCAGGATATGGGGGTGTTGCCCAGGGCTGAGCCTTGAGGTAAGGTGGGGATCCCACTCCTCCCCCACACTGCATGGGCAGCCTTGGGGCCTCATGCAGGACTGGCCCGGCACCAGCCCCCACCCACGGGCTGCAAAAGCAGTGCAAAGGCCCAAAGAAAGGTGAGTGATGGAGGGAGAGAGAGCCACGTGGGTCAGGGGGAGCTCCAAGATCCCTGGACTGCTAGTGCTAGGTGGAGCTGGGAGACGCCTCCACCTACCCAAACCTAGAATCGCATGGATGGGAAGATACAGGCCCAAGCTGTCCTAGTGCACAACCCTCACAGCTCACACACCATGTTAGCTTCCCTTCTCTCCCTCCCTTCCTTGGGCAGGGCAGAGCTACTTTAGGGCTGAGGCAGGGAGGCTCAGAGAGGTGCAGAGACTTGCCCCAGCCACATAGCGGGCAGTGTGCCTCTGATCAGCACTTCCTCTGTGCCAGGCTTCTACCTCCTTCATCTCCTTTAATCCTCACAACCTTTCAAGGTGGGAGTGACTTCATTTTTTTTTTTTAGACGGAGTCTTGCTCTGTCACCCAGGCTGGAGTGCAGTGGTGAAAAAATTAGCACCCGACTAATTTTTGTACTTTTAGTAGAGACAGGGTTTCACTATGTTGGCCAGGCTGGTCTCGAACTCCTGACTTCAGGTGATCTGCCTGCCTCCGCCTCCCAAAGTGCTGGGATTACAGGCATGAGCCACTGCGCCCGGCCTGTTTGAGTGATTTTGCCCATTTTACAGATGAGGAAGCTGACATTCAAAAAGGTGAAGCTGAGTACTCTAGCATGCAGGGAGTGGGACTCGCATAGACCCTGTGTTCATTTGCTCACAAAGCAGCAGCTCAAGCAGACACGCGCCTGGGAAGGATCCCGCGGCTGGGGATGCTGGAGGAAAGGCCTGCAGGGAAACTGCTGTCCTGGAGGGCCTGTCCCAGGGTACAAGGAAGATCCAGGTCATAAACACTGTGAACCGGGGCAGCTGGAACCCCTAGCCTGGAGGGTTGGAGAAAAAGGCCCCTAGGAAGGGTGGAGGGAGGGCTTCTGAAGTGGGGCAAGGGGCCAGTAATAACCCAAGGAAGCACCTACTGAGGACCAGGCACATAGTAGGCCCCCAGCAAGTTCCAGTTCCCTTCTGTTCCTCCCTAGGGACGCCTGTCCTGCCGACACCACAAGCCACACACTCAGGGGCTCAGTGTGCCGTCAGGAGCTCCCCGAGGTGACTGCAGGGTGGCCAACACCCCTTGCCAGGCTCCTATCACTTTCCCCCAGGATCCGTGTCCCCCGCACCCTGCATGACTGGACGCCTGGGTCACATCACACCATACTTCGCCACACCTGGTTGCACGGCGCCCCTGGCCAGTCAAGCTGGTCAACACCTCCAGGACAGCGGCCAAGGCAGTGGAGCCCAGCAGAGGCGGAGGAGAAGTTGGGACCAGCAGACCCTCCTGACCCCGTTCTGATCGCACTCACTTACAAGGCCATCTGCTTGGCGGTGCGCCGAGCTCAGGGCACTGGGGCAGACAGTGGCACCCGCACAGCCACGTGCTAGCCTCTGGGGCCTGGCCGGCTGCTGGTCAGGAGGTCTGGCTGGCCTTCTTGCTGCAGCTGCCAGCCTGGACAGGCAGCAGGGAGTTCCTGACTCCCCAGCCCAGACCCTCCCCAGGCCAGAGACCCAGGGATAGGAGTGTCGAGGGTCTCAGTGACCTAAGAGGAAGGGGAAAGGGTTTGGGGAGGGGAGGGACAGAGGCAGGCAGTGTGTGCCCTTCTTAGGACACGCACTGGGCACTGGACTGCATATGGACCCCAGGGCTCTGGAGACCACTGAAGAGCTCAGTGGCCCCTGCCCGGCAGGTCCCCAGGGCCTCCTAGAATGACCACCAAAGCCTCCTAATCACCTCCTTACATCTGTTTGGACCCTTTTAATCCAGGTTCGCCGAGGTCTCCAGGGTACCTGTGTCCTCACAACATAGCATGTCACTCTGCCTGTCTAAAGCTTTCAGAGGCCTCCTGTGCCCCTGGGTTAGTGACCCAAATCCTTGCCCTGGTGTGCACCCACCTCACCAGCCTCATCTTGCCTCACTGCCCCTGGCCCCCACATCCCCGGGCTCTCTGTGTCACACACACACACACACACACACACATTTTTGGCACTTTCATTTCAAAGGCCTTCCTTTGGTTTTGTTTTTCCTGGCTACTCTGTGTTAACTTTTTGTGCCTCAGTTCCTTCATCCAGCAAATGGGGTACTTAATAGTTCTTAATAGATGCTTAATAGTTTTAAGGGAGGAGACCACCCCTCATATCATCTTATGCCCAATTTCTGCCTCCAAAGAAAGAAGAAGTAAAAACTAAAAAGGCAGAAAAGAAATCCACAGGCAGACAGCCCGGCGCCACACCCTGGGCCTGGTAGTTAAAGATCAACCCCTGATCTAATCGGTTCTGTTATCTATAGATTACAGGCATTGTATTAGAAATGCACTGTGAAAATCCCTGTCTTGTTTTGTTCCGATCTAATTACCAGTGCATGCAGCCCCCAGTCACGTACCCCCTGCTTGCTCAATTGATCACGACCCTCGCACGCGCACCCCCTTAGAATTATGAACCCTTCAAAGGGACAGGAATTGCTCACTCCTGGAGCTCAGCTCTTGAGACAGGAGTCTTGCTGATGCCCCCGGCCGAATAAACCCCTTCCTTCTTTAACTCGATGTCTGAGGAGTTTTGTCTGTGGCTCGTCTTGCTACAATTTCTTAGTTTTGTTTCCTGCAAAGACAGACCCTGAGATAAGTGTTCAGGAACAAGCAGTTTATTTTGGAGGTTGCCCTAAAAGTAGCATGGAGGGGTGGAGAAGTGAGACAGGGTGTGCACTGCTATGGGGTACCCCTGTGCGGAACACGGCCTCTATCACCTGGGGGCCTCTGAGAG
Organism: Theropithecus gelada; assembly: GCF_003255815.1. Classification (NCBI taxonomy): domain Eukaryota; kingdom Metazoa; phylum Chordata; class Mammalia; order Primates; family Cercopithecidae; genus Theropithecus; species Theropithecus gelada. Next base: position 13,845,392 of record NC_037678.1, read on the forward strand.
GCAGCATTAGCAGGAGACGCCTCAGATCTGCCAGCCACAGGGCAAGGAAGCTGGAGTATTTACCCTCCAGCTCCCATCCGTCATTGGTGAGGGGGAGCTTCAACTCCCAGCACTCCCATCCTGAGCCTCTCAGGCCTGCAGAGTGACCCAAGACACTGGCAGTAAGCAGAGAACTGTCTTCAGGGTGCCCCCGCGGTGGGCCGAAGGAATATGGGCAGGACATTAACAGCCTCTGCTTTTGTTTGCTTCGTTCTCACAGTGTTGCTCCAATTAAAGTGCTTATCATGCTGTCTGGCACCTAGTAAGTATTCGCTGAGCCTCAGCTGGATTATAATAATAATAAGGGCCTGTGATGATTAAGGATAAAGTCACTATGTTTCCTCGCACCTCAGGGCCTTTGCCCAGGCTGTTCCCCCTGCCTGCCCCTCCTCTGCCCAGCTTCTCTCCACCTGGTGAACAAGTTATTCTTCAGCTCACAACCCGAATGTCACCTCCTCTGGGAAGCATTCCTGGCACCACTGGTTTAAATCAGATCCCTCCCCCTTAGATGTGCTCAGAGCTCTGACTCTGCCCCTTTTCTTTTTTCTTTTTTTCTTTTTGAGGTGGAGTCTTGCTCTGTTGCCCAAGCTGGAGTGCAGCAGTGAAATCTTGGCTCACTGCAACCTCCGCCTCCCGGGTTCAAGCGATTCTCCTGCCTCAGCCTCTCAAATAGCTGGGATTACAGTCGCCTGCCAGTACGCCTGGTTAATTTTTGTATTTTTAGTAGACATGGGGTTTCACCATGTTGGTCAGGCTGGTCTCGAACTCCTGACCTCAAGTGATCCACCCACCTCGGCCTCCCAAAGTGCTGGGATTACAGGCATGAGACACCGCGCCTGGCCTCTGCCCCTTTTCTCTCGGAGCATTTCATCATCGCAGTTGCCACTTTACATGTGTTTGCATGGCTGGTTGTGATGCTTTGCTTGTTGCTTGTCTCTCCCGCTGGACCAGGAGCTCCATGAGGGCACAGACTGGGTCTGTTTTGCTAACGAAGACGTGTCTGGGGTGGAGCCCAGTGTCAGCATGCAGGGAGGGCTGGATCAGGCACTGGTGGAGTGGAGAGAGAGGAATCTGAGGATCAGCGGGGGAACAAGCACAAACTGAAAAGAACACAAAGAGGTGAATTCCAGACTAGAGCCATCGTGAACTAGGTAGTTTTTTAAAAAAAATTATGTATTTATTTATTTTGAGATGGGGTCTCACTCCTGTCACCCAGGCTGGAGTGCAGTGGTATGATCTCGGCTCACTGCAGTCTTGACCTCCTGGGCTTAGGTGATCCTCTCACCTCAGTCTCTCAAGTAGCTGGGACTACAGGCATGTGTCATCACACCCAGCCAATTTTTTGTATTTTCGCAGAGATGGGGTTTTGCCATGTTGCCCAGGCTGGTCTCAAACTCCTGGACTCAAGCGATCTGCCTGCCTCAGCCTCCCAGAGTGTTGGGATTACAGGCGTGAGCCACCACGATCAGCCTAAGTAGCTATTTACGAAGTAAATGGACAGACAAGGCTATGTGTCTGTGGGACCTGCTTCATTTTCCTCCTGAGCATCCAGGAAGACTACATTTCCCAGCCTCCTTGTAGCCTGCTGGGGTCATGTGACCATCTGTGACCAGTGGAGTGTGGGAGGAAGTGATGTGCAGCATCACTCCCAGAGGAGTCTCCACACAATCTCTTTCCAGACTTACCAATCCCAGAGCAAGTATCAGCACACCTCTTCTGTAAACACTCAAGGGCAAATGTTCTGTTTTCTGGACCACACAGTCTCTGTCGCAGCTACTCAACTCTACCATCAAAGTGCTAAAGCAGCCCGTGTAACCAAATGAGTGAGGCTGAGTCTCAATAAAACTTTATTTACAAAAACGGGTCATTGTTTGCAAACTTCTGTGCTACGGGACGGTGGGGCCACTGGACAGAAGGAACCACATATAACTGGGGAACAGAGCCCACCTGCCTCACCACAGCCAACTTTCATTCAACTGCGTGAGAACTAAAACTGTTGTTGTGTTAAGACACTGAGGCATTTGGCATTATTGTTATAACCATTAGAATATCACAACTCATATGGAATGTCACAGAGGAGGTGACAGTCATCTTGGGCCTTGACAGATAAGTAAGTCATGCTCCAGGTGGACAAGATGAGAAAAGGCATTCTCAGGGACGATGGAACTCACGTGAGCCAACCGGTTGAAGGGTGGAGTGTAGTGTGGAAGATATCAGAGGGCTTGTGCTACAAAAGCACATAAACAGTGGTCATAAGGGAATGGAAGTAGGAATCGAATGTGTGAAGGACAAAACAAGGGAGAGAGGGATGGAAAGGGATCGTGCACTTGGCTGCCTCTGTCTCCTAATGCACCTTGCATTTCCTACCATTTCTGTGTCTTCATCCATGTGGCATCCCTGCCTGCCATGCCCTCCCTTCATCTACTGCTCAAGTCCCATCCTTCCTTTAGGACTTGATTAAATCCCTGCAGGCTCCATGTGCAGAGAAGCAACAGGACCTATCAGCAAGAGTGCAGGCTTTGAGGCCAAATAGTCCTGTGTTCAAATCCTGCTCTATCAATAAGGGAAGCTAAAAAATTAACTATTAAATGTAAAGGAACAAAGACTTCCTTGGTTTGAAAACTTTCTTCCTTCTCAGAATAAGAAATGTCTTCCAGGCAAAGATTAAAGCCAGGGTCATTAATAGGAAAATAGTTTAAAGATGAATCCAAGGACATAACTATAAAGCCTCTTATTAAGACCTTAGAAAGATTTAAGGTGGTACCTCATAGACCTTTTCAAGCAGACAAAGGCCTTCTAAGGATCTTAACAGCATATGTTGAAGATCCTTTCTGTTAAATAATAGAGCTTCTAAGAATCATAAAGGCAGTCTTGCCAAGAGCCCAAGGTGAAAAAGAGATTTGTGGGTATGACTTTTGTCTAATGGAAGGGATTATAAATTGACTCATAAGATAAGAAACCTATACAATTTTTAAAGGGCCTGTTTCGGCTTTGAATTAAAGGGTTAGAGAGGGCACCAAATGAAAAGGGAGACTTTGGACCATAAAATCTCTATGGGCAGAAAGCAGGTTAAGAAAAACTGGTCAGCTGCAAACACTGGACATTTTTTATGGAAACCCAAGGGTGGTCCAGAGGAAAGAACCAAGAGCCCAGAGGCCGGAGTAAGGAGCCATGTGGGGAGTCTTTCCCAGGCAGTTGGACTGAGGACTATTCCAGGAACTGGCAACATGCGAAAATAATAGTTCATTTTTTAGCTTCTCTTATTGACAGAGCAGTATTTGAACACGGCCTATTTGGCCTCAAAGCCTACACTCTTGCTGATAAGTCCTGTTGCTTCTCTGCACATGGAGCCGCAGAGATTTCATCAAGTCCTGAAGGAAGGATGGAACTTGAGCCAGATGGATTTCAGAATTGCTCCAGACCAGTGACTCCTGTGTGTCTCCTGCTCCTCCACTTTTAGTTTAGGGGTGTCTATGGTGTTAATAGCTTTTCTGTGCCTGACCCACCATTGTGGAGTAGGAGTAGGAGGGCAGATAACTCACTTCTTTAGCTCACAGGTCTTCCTATTGAATGGGAGTGGCACTCAAGGAGCTGTACCCAAGAAACGCCACCTGAGGAGATGCATTCCTACCTGCACCTGGCTGGATCTTGGCCTTTGAGCAGATGCCATACAGATCTTGAGGGGAAGGAATGAACAGGTTTTGCATAAGGGGCATGTATTCATCTGCTAGGGCTGCCATAGCAAAATTCCACAGCCTGCGTGGCTTAACAAACAGGAATTTATTCTCTCGCTGTTCTGGAGGCTGGAAGTCCAAGATCAAGGTGTCAGCAGGGTTGGTTTCTTCTGAGGTCTCTCTCTGGCTTAGAGTCGGCTGCTTCCTCCCTGTGTCTTCCCACAGTCTTCTTTCTGTGTGTGTCTGTGTCCTAGTCTTTTTTAATAAGGACAACAGTCATTTTGGATTAGGGCCCATGATAATGACCTCATTGTCATTTAATCACCTCTTTAATGAACCTGTCTTCAAATACAGTCACATTCTAAGGTACTGGGATTAGGGCTTCAACATATGAACTTTTAGGGAGACACAGTTCAGCTCATAACAGGGGTGGGTATGAATCATCGTGAATAGCTGTGGCCAGAAGGCAAATTGCGGCAGATGGTATTTTCCAAGATGCTCCCACATACTCGTCCTGCAAGGAACACTGCCACTCCTCCATCAGGAGGTGGGGTCTGTGTCCCCTCCCCTTCAACCTGGATGGATCTCTATGACTATCTTAGAGCAGAGCAGTACTCCCAATAGAATACAACAGCAGTGACGCTATGTGACTTCTGACAGTAGGTCGGAAAAGGCATCACAACCCCTTAGAACCCAGTCACCATGCAGTAAGGGAGCCAGAACACATGGTGATGGACACTTAGGAGTTTCAGCTGTCAGCTCCAGGTGAGCTTCCAGCCACCAGACACATGAGGGAGGAGGTCTTCAAACCAGCTTCAGCCCCAGCCCCTAGCCCTCAGCCCCCATCTAACTGTGACTGAGTGAAAGACCCTGGTGAGAACTACATGACTGAGCCCAGTCAACTGCCGATGCATGAGAGATGTAATCACAAATGATTGGTGTTGGTTTGCACCCAGTAAGTTTGGGGTGGTTCGCAATGCAGCAAGAATAACTGATACACTGGAGGGGTGAATATGAGCCAAAAAGAAGGAAGGAGGCAAAGATGGGAGGAAAGAAGAACTCAAAATGTTGCAGGTCAGGGACTTTGTCTTATTCACCGGAGTCCTGGCACATACTAAGTGCTCAGTTAAACCTTGTTGAATAGTGAATTAGTGAAGGGAGACAGAAGGATGGCAATTTTGAGTGCACTGACTTCTTTTACGGCACATTTATAGACAAAATGTCCAAATGTGCATTTGTCCAAATGTGCATCTCCAGGATGGACCCGGGAGAGACTATACGTTCCCAGACAGAACCCTTGGCTGCCCAAGAGCCTCTGAGGGCACGGTTGAAGAAGAAGCAATGGAGTCAATGGGTTTGACCTGGGCCTTAGGAGAACAGTTTGTTCCTGAACAACCAGCAGCCACCCTCCTGGGACTGAAAACTCCCAGCAGCGCAGGGCAGGGCAGAGCAGGGCAGGTGTGGAGTCCAGGAAAGAGTTTGCCTCAGAGCCGGGCCTCTGAGGACTGGACATGCCTGGCGCATGGCTAGAACACCAACCAGCTTTCAAGGGCCGGTCCAGTCGTCGTCCAACCGCCCCCACCCCCAGCTGTCACTTGGGTCTGCCTCGAATTGCTTTCTGTCTTACCCATCATCCCTTCCTTCCCAACTGTCCAGCCTTCAGCCTTGGTTTATTCCTGGGTTGTTTCACTTCCTCTGCTTCTATTTTCAGCAAACAGCCCGATCTCATTTAGGGGGCGGGCAGAAGAGTCTGTTTTATTTGCTTTTCATTTATTTTCTTCCTTTCATCCCATTCTTCTCCTTTTAACCAATTTCCTTCCAGGACTCTTTAATGTTCTTTATAATGCTTCCACTGTTCTTGTTAGAATTCTAGTCCTGCTCCCTGATATCTCCCCTGGGCTCGTTTGCTAATTTTTCTTCTCTCTGTGTGTTGCTCTCATTCCTCCTCTTTGCCGCTTTGTCTCTGTCTTTCTCATCTCATCTGCCCTCATGCCTTCAAGCTCTTGAGGATCTGCCTTACCCTCTTCCCCTCTGCAAATTCCTCTCCTGTTTTTTCCTCCTTCTCTCTGCTTTTCCTCCTCAAACTGGGTTGTGAATGTTGTCCGCCTCGGAGCAGGACACACTGTAAGGCCGAGGCTCCCCGAGGGCCGGGCTGTGATCATTTTATTTTTACAACGTCCTTGGATAGATGGAAATGCTTGTGCAGGGTGGGGTTTGATGCTGGCTGGGAGGGGACCAAGACGGCAAATAGCACTTGTGATTAATATAGGTCAGTTGTCGCGCTGTGTCCCAGTGGTCCCAGTGAGAGGAGAACCTTGTCATCTGGGGCCCAGTTTTGCAGAGGTGGCCTCCGTGCTGTCTAGGGGAAGTTGGGACTGTGGCAGGCGAGGGAGACAGGTCGGCTGCTCTTCTGGAACCAGAGGGCTGGTGCAAGAGGCCCTCCCTCCTCCTGCACTTCCTTGGGACCTGGGAAAGCAGGAAGGGCCTTCATGAGGGCACTTCTCCTTCCTACATGCTGGATCCTGGGGCTGTACCCTTTCTAGCACAAGAATGGAATGGCAGGATCAGGCACACTGGGGAAACAGCAGCAAACACCTCTGCTCGTTCCACCAAAAGTGTTGAGTCCCCTTTTGGTGCCAGGCACTGTGCTGGGGATGGGGACTTGACAGTGAGCAAAGCGGACCTGGTGCCTGCCCTCACAAAGCTTACATTCTAAGAGGGAGACAGACATTAAAAAACAAACAAATAAAAATGCAATGGCAAATCATGCAGCGTGAAAGAGATGGCGTGCTGTAGGAGAGAAACCCAGGGATCCTAATTCAGATAGAGGAGCAGAAAGATGCATTTCTGAGAAAGTGATATGTCTCTTGCAATCTGAAGCAGGATGAGGTGTTGTCCAGTTGAAGAGCAAGAGATAGATATGTTCCAAGCGGAGTAGAGAGCATGTGCAAAGGCCTTGGAACAAGAAAAAGCACAGGGTGGACTGGGCACAATGGCTCACACCTGTAATCTCAGCACTTTGGGAGGCTGAGGCGGGCGGATCACGAGGTCAGGAGTTCGAGACCAGCCTGGCCAACATAGTGAAACCCCGTCTCTACTAAAAATATAAAAAATTAGCTGGGCGTGGTGGTGGGTGCCTGTAATCCCAGCTACTCGGGAGGCTGAGGCAGAAGAATCACTTGAACCTGGGAAGCAGGGGTTGCAGTGAGCCGAGATCACGCGATTGTAGTCCAGCCCAGGTAACAGTGTAAGACTCCGTCTCAAAAAAAAAAAAAGAAGAAGAAGAAGAAGCACAGGGTGACAAAAAGGTGAAAAGGTGGCCAGGGGCTGAAAAGAAGCTAAGTTACAGGGTGTCAGGAATGCATGTGAACCCATTTAACAGTTCGAGCAAGGAAGTACCATGATCTGATTTCTGTTTCAAAAACTTCCTGTGGCTGCTGTGAAGAGAAGAGACTGCAGAAGAACAGAGTAAGCCATAGAGGACCCCTAAGGAGCATCTGAGTGGGAGATTGCAGCAGCTTAAACAGAGAAAATGCTAGCCAGGTGCAGTGGTTCCTGGACTCTTTGCTTCTCCTGGACACCACACTCTTGAGGTCCCTTCCACCTCTCTGATTTCTACCTCCCACCTCCGGTCCTCTGCTCATCCCATAAACATCTGCAAGCCTTGGGACTCCCTCCCTCACCCTTTCTTTCTCACCCGACACAGTTTTCCTGAATTTTCCAATTCTCTTTTCATTCTGCAGTTACGACCGGGACTAGTTTGGGTAATTCTAGAAACAGATAAACCCCCAAAGCTCAGGGGCTTAATGCAGTACAAATTCCTCTCTGCCTTACATAAAGTCCATTCAGTAGCAAGAGGAGAGAAGGAGGCTTGGCTCCCTCTGGTCCTCAAGGGATGCAGGCTCAATTCACTTGGCTGTCATTGACCCTGAATCTGAATCTGTGCTCACATTGGACAAGAGCAGGGTTGGGGCAGCCTGTCCGCTTACTATCCTATCACCGGGGGATAGTCACCCTACCTCTCTGAGCATCCTTTTCTTCATCTGTCCAGAGGAAGAGCATGCCACCCACCTTGAGACTCTGTTGTGAGGTCCCATAAGAGCACAGACAAATGATGATGATGCTGATAAGGAAATTCTAGGTGGGCAGGGACAGGCTTCCTTCTCTCACATTTCCTGAGTCCAGGAAATACCTGCCAGTTGGCTGAACCCAGGAGATGTGGCTAGAAGGAGATGGAATCAGACACCATCGCAAGCCATGTTCTCAGGGTGGCCTTGCTGCTGGGGACTGTGCAGGGACATCCCGGCCAGAAGGCAGCTGTGTGACTGGATCCTCCTCCATAAATTCGTGGCCAGAGCATAGGAACTCACCCAGAGAACTGACTCAGCCTTCTGGCTGGCTCTCAGAGCCTGTGCTGGGGCTGCAGCAGGGCTGATGGTCAAATCCATCACCCACAGTCAACTGCATGACAGTGGGCATATGTCACCAGCTCTCAAAGCCAGACAGGCTGGACCCTTGGTCCTCTTCAAAGGGAAGGAGGACTGACATGGATTGAGCACCTACTGTGTGCCGGAAGTTTTCTTAAGTGCTTTACATCCACCATCGTTTAAGCCTCACAGTAGCCCAGGAAGGGGCGGGAGGTCATTGTTCCCATCTCACAGGTTAGGAAACCAAGACTTAGGAAGCTTAAGATTGCAAAATTTCAATAAAAGCAAAACAAGAAAGAGGAAGCCCAAAGCATGCACACTTCAAACGCCCAGTGGCTTATTTTTGAGCTCTCTCGACCCACTTCTTTAACTCTCTTAAGACCATATCACCGAAAGGAAGGAGGCAGGGCCTGGGAATTGGAACACCTGGGCTCACTGTCCAGAGCCAGCCACTGTAACCTCTTGAAGACTCAGTTTTCTCATCTGTCAAATGGTCACAATCACGCTGCTGTCCCAAGGTCAAGGGAGAGGAATTCACAAACTGCCAAGAGCTCAACATTTTCTTTTCTTCCTTTTTTTTTTTTTTTTTTTTTTTGAGCAAGTTTCGCTCTTGTTGCCCAGGCTGGAGTACAATGGCACAATCTCAGCTCACCACAACCTCTACCTCCTGGGTTCAAGTGATTCTCCTGCCTCAGCCTCCCGAGTAGCTGGGATTACAGGCATGTGCCACCACGCCAGGCTAATTTTGTATTTTTAGTAGAGATGGAGTCTTGACATGTTGGCCAGGCTGGTCTTCAACTCCCAACCTCAGGTGATCTGCCTGCCTCGGCCTCCCAAAGTGCTGGGATTACAGGAGTGAGTCTCACTCTGTCACCCAGACTAGAGTGCAGTGGTGCCATCATGACGTATTGCCACACTCGACTTACCAGGCTCAAGAGATTCTACCACCTCGGCCTCCCGAGTAGCTGGGACTACAGATGTGCACTACCACGCCTGGCTAATTTTTGAATTTTAATTTTTTTGTAGAGACAGTGTCTTGCTAGGTTGCCCAGGCTGGTCTCCAACTCCTGGGCTCCAATGATAACTCCTGCCTTGGCCTCCCAAAGTGGAGTAGAGAAGGGTTGAGAGAGGGAGTCCCGAGGTTCATAGATGTTTATGGGATGAGCAGAGGACGGGAGGTGGGAAGGAGAAACCAGAGAGTTAGGAGGGACCCCAAGAATGTGGCGTCACATCAGCCAAGGGAAACAAGGGGTTGGAGAAGGGAAGAGGGGTCAAAATGCCCGAGGCTACCCAGAACTCCAGGGACTTAGATCTGAATGTGTCTGTTGTATTAGTAACATAGAAGTACCCGATGCCCTGGCTAAGATGGATTTACTGGGGGGATGGGGCAGAAATAAGATGACTCCAGCTTCAGAAAGTGGGTCTGAGCATAGACAATGGCTGCAGGCCTGGTTTGAAAGCCTGGGCTGCAGAGGGCCATAGAGCTGCTGGAGGGTTCAGGGCACTTTTGTTAAGAAGACAGAGACTGGGGCATGTTTATAGCCAGGGAGGAAGAACCAGGAGGAAGAGGAGGCACTCAAGACGCAGAGCTTCACTTTTGCCGTATCTATGCCTTTCATCTCAGGCTATCTCCAATCCTATTTGAAAATAGAGTATAAATAAATGAGCAAATAATAAGACAGTATTCATTCCCCACCAGCCAGTGACCTTGAAAGGGTCTTCACAACCACCTTTGTTATCTCCTGGCTAGTGTCAGGTTTACTCTGTCCTCCCCACAAACACTGACTGGGCACCTGCCCTGTGCCAAACCCCAGGCCAGGTCAGGACACAGAGCAAGAGCCCAGCCTCTGCCCTCAAGGAGCCCACAATCTGATGGTGCAATGGACACAGAGCCATGACCCAGGGGGACACTGGGACCCACACACTGAGAAATGCCATAGGTATGTCACTGCAGGAAAGGAAGAGGGATTAAGTGTTTCCCAGGACTGAAGAGGGTGGGAGTGTCCTGGAGGGCTTCAGGGAAGAGGCGACACCTTACCAGGGCTTTGAGTGACACCCAAGAGTCCACTGGGCAGAAAGAGGTACAGCGTGTGCAAAGGCCCTGAGGTGTGACAGAGCAGGAGCCTATAAGGGCTTTGGCATGGGTGGAGCCCAAAGATGAGAACAACAGCCGAGCCAGCAGCTTCCACTGCAGGGTCATTCTTGTTTTCTGCAGATTCTAATTATGCCGTGTACAGGGCATGAAATGATGCTCTGTGGCTCCAGTGTCAGGGAGAAATTTGAGGATCCAAGGAAAACTATTGGGGATTCATCCACAGGGTGTCCACTGCGTGCAAGGCGGTGCTCCAGAAGTTTGTGAGATTTAGGGACAAAACAGGCAAAGAGTTTCACCCTGGGGGAGCTGACATAAGTCAGACAACAAATAGTAATCATAAATCACCTTCAGGAAATTCTCCTGAAGTAGATAAGTGAAATCCTTCCATAAGGGTATCAGAAGGTGATACTTGCTATGAAACAAAGAAAAAGCGGGACAGCATGAGGGAGAGGAAGGGTTTGGGGTGTGAGATGTGGACAATGCAATCTTAGTGTGGTCAGGGAAGAAGGAGCTCACTGAGCAGACTCGCAGGAGATGAGGAAGTGAGCTGTGTGCGTAGCGAGAGGGACGAGGGAGCAGCCGGTGCAAAGGCCCTGTGGCAAGAGCCAGCCTGGCGTAGGGGGTGACAGCAAGGGACCAGTGTGGCTGAGCAGAGCAGGCAGAAGAGTGCTGTGGGACCTGAGGCCAGATCAGGAGGGTCCTGGGGGCCCTTATACCTTTGGCTTTTACCCTGAGCAAAATGGAAGTCATAACCCCGGCTTGAGCAGATAGGGGACACAGTCTGACTCCTGTCTTCAAAGGATCATCCAGTCTCTGCATGGGGAAGGGATGAAGGTGGGGCCGGTATAGGAGCTGGCAGCAGTGTAGGAAGATAATGGGGTAATCCAGGCAAGAAAGGATGGTGGCTCAGACCAGGGTGGAAGTGGTAGAAGAGAAAGAGGTGACCAATTCCTGAACCATGCTTGATTTCCTAATGGATGAGATGTGGGTGAGAGAGCAAGAAAGGAAGCCAAGGATGACTGCAGGGCTTTGGACTGAGCGTAAGGAGGATGGAGTTGCCAGCCTGGGAGGTGAAGGAAGTTGTGGGAGAAGCAGAGTCAGGGAGAGAGGGAGCCCAAGAGTATGGATGTATGGGGCTTGAGGTGCCTTCCAGCCATCCCAGTGAGGTGTCAAGAAGGCTGTTGGAGAAGCCAGTCTAGGATGTACTGGAGATAGAAATCTGGGAGTTGGCAGGGCGCGGTGGCTCACGCCTGTAATCCCAGCACTTTGAGAAGCTGAGGCGGTCAGATCACTTGAGGTTAGGAGTTCGAAACCAGCCTGGCCAACATGGTGAAACCCCATCTCTACTAACAATACAAAAATTAGCTGGGTATGGTGGTGCATGCCTGTAATCCTACTACTTGGGAGGCTGAGGCAGGAGAATCACTTGAACCCGGGAGGCGGAGGTGACAGTGAGCTGAGATTGCGCCATTGCACTCCAGTCTGGGCGACAAGAATGAAACTGTCTCAAAAAGAAACAAAACACAAACAAACAAAAAACCAGAAATCTGGGAGTCATCGGTGCATAGCCAGCATGCGTGAGGATGTTGCCATTTGTCCCCAAGGATCCAGACATGACACAGGGAGGAGGTGAAGGCCCTGTAATAAAATAGAGCCAGGAATATTTTGTAAAGAGCATAATCAAAGCCACATTAATAGGAGTGTGTGTGTTTCTCATGTCGATCAAGCTGTGCTGTCTTAGAAAATCAAATACTTTTGTGTTTACCTTGAAGTAAATCTAAAGAAACCAGCCAGCACTACTGCTAATGTTGAGACACCAACTGGAACCCAAGCACCTTCCATGGTTTCCCAGCAATGTCCCTTGGCCTCAATTTATTCATCCATAAAATAGGCACACGCCTCCCCATAAGAATGCTGGGAAAAACGAACTGTGACAATGTTTGATGCTGTGGCTTTTATGATTAGGATTGCCCTTACTATCGTTAAAGGGCCGGGCACATCGTAGGTGCTCAGAACAATAACGATCGTCACACTTCATAACACCAGTTGGGGAGGATGGCGAGTCCAGCCCTTCCTGGCTGGCGCCCCTGGAACACAGCATAGGTGGCAGCTGCCAGGCGGTCACATGGTCAATTAATGCCAGCTGTGGTGAGCGCCCATCTGATGCCTCACGGGCATCTGCCTGGTAGGAAACAAACCAAGACCTGTCAGTTCAGGCTCCATGGGGATCCCAACAGCCCCAAGGCCTGGGAGGGCCAGACCTGGCCACACACCCCAGCCTGGACCCCGACGTGAACTGGAGCCCAAGACGAGAACAGTAATAAGAATGACAGAGTCATCTGTTGAAAGCCAGGCCCTGTTCTGAGTGCCTTCAATGTCATAATTCATCAATACACAGAGAACAGAAGGGTTCCCAGCAGGCAAAGAGCAGGATCCCCCAACACCACGCTTAGGGTACCAGAGAGGATTATTTTATTGCAAACAATGGAAACCAACTGTGGCTGACTGAAGTAAATAAAATAGGAAGGCCAGGTGTGGTGGCTCACGCCTGTAATCCCAATGCTTTAGGAGACCGAGGTGGGAGGATCACTTGAGGCCGGGAATTCAAGACCAGCTTGGGCAACATTGAAAAAAAAAAATAAAAAAGTTTTTTAATTAGCTGGCTATGGTGCTGCATGCTTGCAGTCCCAGCTACTCAGGACGGCTGAGGCAGGAAGATTGCTTGAGCCCAGGAGTTTGAAGTAGGAGTGAGCTATGATCACATCACTGCACTCTAGCCTGGGCAACAGAGCAAAACTTCCCATCTATAAATAAATAAATAGATAAAATAGAGGTGGGATGATTTATCTGAAGGATATTGGCTAGCCCACTGAGTGGGATCTGAAAACCCAGACCTGAAAATGGGCAGGAACTGCAGCAGTTCCCAAGCCTGGGAAGCTGGAGCTACTCAATGGCCTTGTCGGTCCAAGGCTGGAATGACTGCTCTTCGCTGTTTGCTTCTCTGTCTTTGGGGATGGGGTGCTTGTCCCTGTTGCTCTCTGTTCCTGGCTCGGGGTCCAGGACAGAGGGTCTGATGAGCTCAGTTTGGGTCAGTGTCTAAGGGAGGGCAGGGGGCCTTAACGGACTGGACCCCAAGACTGCACCGATGGGGAAGAAGCAGTGACTCTAAAAGACATTAGGGTACTGGAACCAGAAGGAGGAGGAATAGACTCTGGGTGACCCTAAACAGCAAACGTCCATGACTCCTGGGTCTCTGAAGATAGGCAGACCCAGATCCAAATCCCGATTCTGCCACTAGCTGCCCATGTAACCTTGGACAAGTTCTTTTGTGTCTCTGAGCCTTCGCTTCCTCATCTGTGAAATGAGGGTTATGAAACCTGCGGTGAGCGTCCTGAGAAGGCACTGTCCAGGGGCTCTGTGAATAGGACTGCATGTAACAGGATGCTGGGAGGTCCTGGGGGCTCCTCCCACCCCAGAGTTTCACTGGGAAGAACAAAGTTACTAAATCCTCCAGAGCCATCTCAAAGAAGGTCTCCTTCTTGGAGTCCTAGGATTTCCCTTAGCTCCAGCGACAAGAGACACCAAACCGATAGGACAGCATTTACCAGGGAGAGATGCAAGAGAGGTGTTGAGGGAAGCAGGCAGAGTGCCCCGCTGTCTTTCTATGAGACCAGGAGCGCCTGACACCTAATCTCACCTGCCCCTCCCCAGCTCAGGAACCATGAGCACGTCTCCAACCACTCCGAGCCATTCAGCCTGCCATGCGCCCTCAGCTACCAGGTTTTAACAACCCTGTGGTGCGTGGAGAAACCAACAGTGGAGATGACAGGGCAGAGAGGAGGGTGACCGCTGTCTGGTGTGGCAAGGACTCACATGTTTCCTGTGGCTTGGGTGGACATCACAGTAGGTGGTATGAACTAAGCCAGGGTCCACCCGCTATCAAGATCAGGGGCTCTGGGAGCCAGAACTGTCCCACTTGTCTGAGAGAATTGGGATAAAAAGGGAGAATTTGAGCCAGAGCTGCATCTTCCAAGATCCCAAGAACTGCACATACATGCATGCACACGTGCACACACACACACATTTAACGTGTGCACATATGTGCATGCATACACTGCCCACACATGCATGTACATAAGCACACACCGCCCAAACAAGCACAGGTACACGTATACATATGTACCTGCACATACACATGCACATGAATGCTCATGTGTACATGGACACACTACTCACACATACATGTGCATAAGCATGCACTGCCCACACAAGCACATGCACACATACACATATGTACGTGCTCATGCATGCACTCATGTACACACACTGCTCACACATGCATGTACATAAGCACAGTGGCCACACAAGCAATGCAAACATACACATATGTACCTGCACATGCACATACATACACATGCATGCACACATGTATACACACTACCCACACATGTATGTACATAAGCATACACTGCCCACACAAGCACATGCACACATACACATATGTACATGCCCACATGCACACATGCACACACACATACACATGCATGCACACATGTACATGTACACACTACCCACACACGCACAGGCACACGTACCCATATGAACATGCCCACACACGTGCACACGCACATATACATATGTGCACACATGTGCACACACTACCCCCTCACAGGCACACATACACATATGTACGCACACATGCACACAGGCACACACATACATATGCATGCACACGTGTACATGAGCACGTGTACATGCACACGTACCCACACAAACATATGTACACATACGCATATGTACATGCCCATATGCACACATTCATACACACATACACATGCATGCACACATGTACATGCACACGCGCCCACACAAACACATGTACACATATGCATATGTACCTGCCCATACGCACGCATGCACACACACATACACGTGCATGCATACATGTACATGCACACACTGCCCACACATGCACAGGCACACATACACATTTGTACTTGCTCACACACACATGCACACACACATACACATGCATGCACACATGTACATATACACACTACCCACACACGCACAGGCACACGTACACACATGAACATGCCCACACAGGCACAGACACACACACATACTCCAGAAGAAAGCACCCAGTTTCATGTGAGATTGCCATTTCGAAATGAACAGGATTGAGTCTTACTAACAAAACAAGATTGTTATTTTTAATAACTAAAAGTGACTGGAAAGTTATAGAATGAGGTGTCCTAGAGGAAACCAGCTACCCAGCAAGAAAAACGAAGCTCAGCAGAGCACAGGGGATCAGTTATTAGGAAAAAATAAAAATAAAACAGAACAGACTCTTTTCCTATTTACCTCACAAGCTGAGGTTCATCACACAAACTGGCTCCATTAATTACTATTATCTCCCAGTTCCAGGCCGGGAAGCTTGCTTGGCGTCCTCCCAGCACACGGAGGAAGCTCTATTAATTTGGGAATCTGGAGTTTAAACAAAGAAACAGGTGAGTCGGAGACTTTCTCGCTGCAGCCTATTGCCTTTCTATCACAAAGTGTGTCTGCAGGTGAGTTCACTGGTCTGAAGGATCTGGAGGAATTTCTAAAACTGTTCAAGGCACAATAACATTCTCCTGCTAACATTCTAATTGCATTCCTCCCCTTCTCCCAGGCGACTCCGTTTCCTCCCAAATTAAGATGCAGTATGAGAAGGCACCAAGGAACTGGAGGCAGGAGCTCCAGACTGGAGGCCAAGTGCTATCATCTGCAAGCTGTGTGACCTGGGACACGTCTCTGCCCCACAGATCCCAGCGACCTCACCTGCAGCGATCATAACACCCAGCTCAATGAGTCCATGTGAAGAAATGAGAGAGACCATGCGAGAATACACGTGGTAACCTGCTAGACATGTGTGTGATTACCTAGAGACTAAGGGGGCTGCCTTGGGGTCTGAGTCCCAGGATCACCATGCCTCAAGCCATGTGACCTTGGGAAAGCCACCTGCTCCCAGGCCTCAGTTTGCTCATCTGTCCAATGGAAGGGATGCTGGCATTTCTGTCAGTGGTGTTTCAGGGATAGGATAGAAGGAGATAAAGCATTGTGAGGCCGAGGCAGGAGGATCACTTAAGGCCAGGAGTTCGAGACCAACCTGGACAGCCTTAGAAAGACCCCCATCTCTACAGAAATAAAAATCAATTAGCCAGGTGTAGTGGCGCATGCCTGTAGTCCTAGCTACTTGGGAGGCTGAGGTGGGAGGATCGCTGGAGCCTGGGAGGTTGAGGCTGCAGTGAGCTATGATCATACCTTTGCACTCCAGCCTGGGTGACAGAGTGAGACCGTGCCTCAAAAGGAAAAAAAGAATGTATTTGACCATTTTAAAACCAAAGCAGAGCACATGGTAATCACAGTCATCAGTATTGTTTCCTTTAATTGCAACTCCTCAAACCAGGGATCCAAGGGACGTCAAAGACACACCCAGGGTCTTTGAACTCAAACTGGGAATGGTTGTGTTACCCTTTCCCTCTCTCTCTCGGGCCCAATGGCTCATTCTAAAGGTAATGTGAGTGATTACCTCTAGAAACCTTCTCTTGACTCCAGCTGGCTACCCCACACCAGAAATCAGACCAGGGCTGTCGAAATGGCTCAATCACTCACTCAGGACCGGAGGCGGCAGCTGATAGATTTTCACCCCTCTTCTAAGGAGACAGTAGATTGTCTCCACTTTGGCCCACTAGAGAAGCTTCCAGGGGTTTTTATTTTGTGAACATCTATTTTGTGCCCAGCTTCTACCAGCTAACTTACTCTACTTAGGGGACCCCTGCGGTAACACACACCATCACCCTGCTTCCCAGGTGAGGGGGGCATGGTTGCTATTGCAGCAGTGCTGGGATTGGAGCCCAGGCCTGTCTGCCCCAAGCCCACTCCCTCGCCTCCCCGTCCTGGTTTTGGCTGCCACCGGGCACCGAGCTTGCCACCTGCATGACCTTCCCCTCTCCAGGAGAGACTTTGCTAGAAGGACGAAGGACGTGCCACCCAGGCATTTCCTCTGATGACCGCAGGATGAGTCTTCCCCATTCACTCATCCTGCTGCCCGTGAATCAAAGCTTGTCTTTTTTTTTTATTCTCTGCCTCCAGCCCTTGAGTTTCCAATTTCACCATTAGCTCATTGAACAGTGGCAGCGTTCCCGAGCCTCGCTCAGGAAGACTTCATCTTCCGCAGGACACAGAGGGAGCACAAGGAGGTAGAGCCTGAGGGGACTGGAGCCCAGCCAGAATTGCACCACCGCCCGTGGGGCTGCCCAGAGGCAAAGCCTGGGGCCCGCATGGCTCCCTGGGCTCCCTGTGGCTCTCCGGGCCTCTGTGTGCTCTATAAACCAAGGGTCGGCATCCTAAGCTTGGCAGATGCTGTATGAGTACAAACTGTAAAGTGCTAGAGGTATGTGAGGGGTAGGTATGGACTGGGCAGAGGAAGGGGCTTATACACAGTGAAATGCCACACCCATGCCAGGCGCTTTTGCAAATGCCAGGGAGTAACGCTGTGCCCTTCGCGATGCCCAGAGAATGCCCCAGCATGGAGATGAGCCATGAGGCCCATGAGAGTGAGAGAAAGGGGTAATACAACCATTCCCAGTTTGAGGCCAAAGACCTTGGGTGTGTCTTTGAGGTCCCTTGGATCCTGATTTTAGGAGTTGCAATTAAAGGAAACAATACTGATGACTCTGATTACCATGTGCTCTGCGAAGCGCCCCAACTGCCTTATCTCCTTCTATCCTATCCCCACAACACCACTGATGGAAATGCCAGCATCCCTTCCATTTGACAGATGAGCAAACTGAGGCCTGGGAGCAGGTGGCTTTCCCAAGGTCATATGGCTTGGTGCATGGTGATCCTGGGACTCAGACCCCAAGGGAGCCCCCTTAACCTCTAGCTGGTGTGGGGGCAAGCACAGAGCATTGTGCCCCATCCAGAGAAGGGCTCAGGGAATATGGCTTCTCTATATCTCCCTTCACCACCACACCTGACCAAGAGGGGCAGGCCCAAGCCCAAAAGAGCTGTCCGCACTGGACTGTGCCACAGGATAGGGGGGTGCCTGCCGGACACTTGCATCTGGAGGTAAGTGACCCTCAAATCATGCTCAGGCTAAACTGGAAGCAAAGGGGATACTGCAGATCTCAAGACAACTGGAACATTGAAGAAATTAGGCCAGGCATGGTGGCTCACACCTGTAATTTCAGCACTTTGCGAGACTGAGGAAGGAGGATCACTTGAGGCCAGGAGTTCGAGACCAGCCTGGGCAGCATTAGCAAGACCACCATCTCTACAAAAATAAAAATCCATTAGCCAGGTGTAGGGGCGCATGCCTGTAGTCCTAGCTACTTGGGAGGCTGAGGTGGGAGGATCGCTGGAGCCTGGGAGGTTGAGGCTGCAGTGAGCCATGATCACACCATTGCACTCCAGCCTGGGTGACAGAGTGAGACCCTGTCTCAAAAGGAAAAAAGAATGTATTTGATCATTTTAAAACTAAAGCCAGTTAGTGTAAGGCACTGTCAGAAATAGTTACACTCCCATTCTTTTGCTATCTGTGTGGTTTTATCTATTGATTGATTAATTGACTGAAACAAGATCTCGCTCTGTTGCCCAGGCTGGATTGCAGTGATGCAATCATCGCTCGCTATAGCCTCATATCCCTGGGCTCAAGGGATCCTCCTGCCTCAGCCTCTCAAGTAGCTGGAACTACGTGCACACACTACCGCACCCAGGTAATTTGTTTTTCATTTTTTTGTAGAGATGGGGGTCTCGCATTGTTGCCTAAGCTGGCCTCCAACTCTTGGCTCAAGTGATCCTCCTGCCTCAGCCTCCCAAAGTGCTGGGATTGCAGGCATGTGCCACTGTGCCTGGCCTTTTTTGTGGTTTACTATCCCTGTAGGCTCTCCAAACCCAAGATGTCTTGAGTCCCGTCTAGAGGGTCTGAAATCTCCCTGGACTGAAAGTCAGGAAGACCTGGGCTCTTATCTAAGATCTACTAACCCCTACTGGCTGTGTACCCTTGGGTGAGTCCTGGCCGTCTCTGGGCGTCAGTTTCCTCATCTGTGAAATGAAGCAATAGACTCACCTGTCCTCTAAATGCCTCCCCACTCAGGCTTTCAGGGAGCCCAGCAGGTTGCATGCCGCAGGTCTGTGGTGCTGAGTGCAAGTCTATATATTTCTTTCCAAATATTTATTAAGCACCTAGTCTGTCAGCTCCTATAGATGCATAGCCTCAGATTATTAGTTCAACCCCATGCAATAGAAATGGAAATGGAAGCATTCCATAGTTTGGAGAAGGAAGCAGAGGTTTCAGGGGGTGAAGTCATTCACCCTTTGTCTCACAGCAGCATTCAAACCCAGGCTCCAGGTCTGAGTCCCTTCCATTTCATTGTGCTACCTCCCCACATAAGGAAAGCAGGAAATGGAGAGAAAGGCTGCTTCTCCCTCCACATGACATCCTATGAGGCGCTACAATTGTTATTCTCATTTCACAGAGCAGGACACTGAAGCACAGGCAGGTGCCCAGAGTCACACAGGACCTAAAGCCCCCTACAGTCATGTAAGCTTAACCATGGGGTTGACCGGGCTCAGTGGCTCAAGCTTGTAATCCCAGCACTTTGGGAGGCTGAGGTGGGTGGATCACGAGGTCAGGAGTTCGGAACCAGGCTGACCAACATGGTGAAACCCCGTCTCTACTAAAAATACAAAACAATTAGCCAGATGTGGTGATGCACACCTGTAACCCCAGCTACTTAGGAGGCTGAGGCAGGAGAATCGCTTGAATCCTGGAGGTGGAGGTTGCAGTGAGCCGAGATGGCATCACTGCACTCCAGCCTGGGCGACAGAGCAAGACTCTGTAAAAATAAAAAATAAAAAAAAAAAAGCTTAACCACAGGGCTGCACTGCTGCCCCCACCTCAAGGCAGTCAAAATAGGAGGGGAAGGAGACAGCAGGAAGCTCACAGATGCCAGCCAGTAATTAGGTATGAGAGAGCAACACTATGGAGGCCAAGAGTATCTGGAAAGGGGCTTTGATCCCAGACCAGGACAGCAGGAGGCTGCCTGAAGGGGCAGAGGCATGGAGGATGAACAGGATTCGCCAGGCAGGGGAGGAAGAAGACATCCCACAGAAAGAAACCAGAAAATAGCAGGCACAGAGCCTCTCATCCTGTGTGGGGGACACTGTGCCACCCGGGTGAAGGATGCAAGCTTGGAAAGCTTACTGCACTTCCCGAGGGAGGGGAGAGACTAGGAATGGGGCTATGGGGACCAGCAAGGTGGGAAGGAATGCCTGCAGGTAACAGTGCAAGGAGGGGTGGGGGTGGAGAGATGCTAAGAAATTAGAGCACTGTTTCCCAAAGTCAGGTTCCAGATTTTTGGGTTCTGTGGTCACTTAAGTCTGGATGCCTGCCTTCCGCATCGCCCTCTGGGAGAGTATCAGGCACAGGAGCCTAGACAAGGCTCGAAGTCCCGCAGCCATAGAACCTGTTCAGCTGTTTAGTGCAGGTTCTTAAACTTGCTTTGCCACAGAACCCTCGTGTGGCCATTTTAATTTTAATTTTCATAACTGTATCTAAGATCCAGTGGAACTCACTTGCCGCCAGATTTACTATGAGGCAAGTGAACTGTGGAAATGAGTGGATTGAGCAGAAGTGAATCTGTGGTTCCATAGCATATGCCTGCTCATAGTAGGTGCTTAATGAACCTTTACTGGAAAGACCCATGGGCAGAGGTGAGCTCACCACCTGCTGGCAAGGTTTTGGGTTCTATGAGAGGCTTCTGCTGCCTCCTCCCTCCACGCCAGACCTTTTTACCCATGGGTGCTTATTGGCTTTGCTACGGGCCAGGTGCTTTCTGACTTGCTTTGCTTACAACAGCTTATCAAATTCCCACTACCCTATGAAGCACCGAGAGGGTGAAAAACTGGCCCATGTTCACTCAGCAAAAAAAGTGGCAGAGTTTGCATTTTGATCCAGATTCGACTTACTCCAGAACCCCCTTTCTTCATCATTAATTAGATTTTGCTGAGTCTCCAAAATCTACCCTTATGCATTCACCTCTTTGGCTTAACTGCTTCTGTTAAACATACACATTTGAGGTCTGTGTTATACTAGCAGACATTTACACTTTAGTGTGAATGTATATTTTGAAAAGAGTACCTGAGGTGTGCATATACTATTAAAATGCCAATATTAATATTACCACTAGTACTGATATTATCCCTACCAATGTTTGTTAGTTATTGAACACTTACTCCATGCCAGGTACTGTTACTAGCCTGTTAAAGTTATTAAATCATTTAACTATCACAACAATGTGGTAGTTAGGATAATTGTTCAACAAAAATTCACTCCCCTCTGTCTCTCCCCTAGGGGCGTACGCTTCTCTCTCCCATTGACCTGCTTTGGCCAATAGGACTTCCCTTTAATTCTCCTCTTTGCCATGAGAACATGCCTTATGTAGCCAGTGGCCCAAAGAAGATGAAAGACAAATGGAGAAGACCTGTGCTTAATTCATAGCTCAGAGCCAAGCCTAGCAAACCCTGCCTAGATAAGCCAAACCCAAGCCTCCTCCTCCCCAGCCTCTCTCCAGATGCATGAATGAAAAAAACAGTAGTAGTTGTTGATGTTACTAAGTCTGGGGGTGGTTTGTTCTGTAGCAATAACTGACTAAGGCCCACAGGTGCTACTAGAACTCCTTGTTTACATATTTATAAACCTGAGGCATGAGGAGATTTAGTAACTGACATGTGTTCACAAAGCCAGTTAGCGACAGCAAAAATTTGAACCCAACCAGTCTGGTTCCAGCACCTATCATTATATGATAGGGGTTGGGAATCTTAAAGAACAAGTCTCGAAAGCTTGTTAACATAACAAACCAAAAGAGGCAAATAACAGCTTGGTTTATGTCCCAAGTCAACAGCAGATAGCACCTCCAAGCCAGAATCCGAACATGGTGGGAAAATCCCAAGACTGACGTGAGCTGAAAGAAGAGGTTTCGCTCTCAGCAGAGCTTCAAGGACTCTTCCCAGAGAAGCGGCACAGAGAGAGGAGTTCAGAGAGTATCAGGGCCAGCACCAGTGGTCATTAACAGTTGCGGAACATAATGAAGCTCATGGCCACCCTCTGGTAAGATGTCGCTCATGGAATGTGTCTGCATCCAGCCTCCTGAGGAGGAGAGAAGGAGACAATGGTTCAGCGGAAAAGGAGAGCAAGAAAAGGAGGTAGTTTACATACGAGAGATGGAAGGAAGCTGTCTACCCCGCACCATGGAATTCCTTTATTAAAATAACTTTGGACCGAGCAGGGTGGCTCATGCCTGTAATCCCAGCATTTCAGGCGGCCGAGGTGGGAGGATTGCCTGAGCCCAGGAGTTTGCGACCAGCCTGGGCAACATGGCAAAACCCTGTCTCAAAAAAAAAAAAAAATTAAAAATGAGCCGAGGGTGGTGGCATGTGCCTGTAGTTCCAGCTGGTTGGTAGGTTGAGATGGGAGGATCCACTTGAGACCGGAAGGTTGAGGCTGCAGTGAGCCATGACCTCGCCACTGCACTCCAGTCTGGGAGACAAAGCAAGACTCTGTCTCAATAAAGAAAAAAAGAAACCCAACATCGAGAATATCACGTTGTGAGTCCCCTGTGTTTCTTTCCGTGTCCTTGCTGAGGCAATAGAGTAATCAAGGCACAGAAGAGGGATGAGGCTTACTCCAGATAAAATAATACTGAGTAATTTTCTGAGTCAATAGGAATCCAGATCTCTCCACAGTCCTGGACCAAGCATAGTTTGAGGATGCCATTCGACATCTGAATGTGAGCACTACAAAGGCCCTTTGGCTTCCTGGGGTCCAAGTTCTGAGAGATGGGGAGACGAGGAGACTCAGAAGGGCCAATGACTGGTCAAAGCCACAGGCAAAGCCCACCAGGTTACTCTACGGATCAGAGACTATCTGTAGCGATATCTTTTAAAATTTCTATTCCCACTTGCCTCCCTCGTCACCCCTATGGTTCTCCCACCCTTTCTTCCAACACCCTGAAAAACTTCTCCTGAACCCTAAGTAGAGTGCTTCTTGTCCATTTCTTTCTCCCCCTTTCTTTTTGATTCTGTATCCCTAAGTTCTTCTCAAAAAACTCGTCAAGAATTAGGAAAACCTGATTAGATGACAGCAGGAAAGCAAAGGCCAGGAACAGCCATTCATGAATAAATTTGGCTTGCTCTTACCCAAAGAATAAGCTTCAGTTTATAGCCTCTCCTTTTAGTTCACCTAATGCTCCGTCCTCATTCTCTTCTCCCAATACACAGCTTCAGGGCTGATACTACCATAACGTGAACCAAGCAATTGTTTATGCCCCAAAACCCCATTCATGCACAATTAGCACTCCCCAGGCTTAAGTCACGATGGCAGAAGGATCTATTGACCCGCACATACACACTTCTACTTTACCCAAATAAGTGTGGTTTGTGTGAAGGCTACACTACAGATGTGCATGTGTAGCCAGCCATCTTTTCAAGGGAAACATGGTGCTCAGGGACATTTTATCTAGAGAATCCATTGAACTTGACATTGTCAGAAATTTATTTAGGACAAATGCAAACTAGCAGGAACTGTGTAAAATATTCAGCACACAACATGAGTTGGACATAATCAGGTACCCCTGCCGCACCCTTGAGAATCTGGCTTGTGGATGCTCTTCCGACACCTGGACCATTTGACCACAGGTAAATTCAGCTCATCAGAGGTCATCATCGCCTGGGCCCAGCCTGTCCCACACACAGTGATCTGTCTAAACTGGCTCTCAGAACTCACTAACCAGACTGTGCTTCCAGTTGATGTGGTATTTTATAAGCAGCATAGATCAATTGGAAAAGTGAATTATTCCTGGTTAGTGACTAATAATAAGATAATAACATTATAACCACCTCCCAAAAAATGTGTAGGAGCTGAGGAAAATGTAGCAAGGCAGAAAAATTGAATTAAGTTATGCAAAAAAAAATCAAGAGTGGGTGACTTTGCGAGAAGGCAAAGAGCAGTTAATTTGGCTTCAGAATTAAATTACTCCTCTGTTATAGATGAATTTAGCACCACAAAATGTAGGTAAATGTATTTAAATGATCATAGAGCTTATAAATCCAATAAATCATTATGATCTTACTGAGATGGCTCAGTTCACTTTTTTTGAACCTAAAAACACCTCATAACAGCCTGCAGTGAGATCTGGGGCCTGCCGCTATGCCCAAACAGGTTTCACCCTTGCCCACTGTGATCCTTTCTGGTTCAAGTTCAGAGACAGCACTGGCCAGCCTCTCTGTCTGAACATCTTTCCCATATGTCCGTGCAGGTCTCAGCTCCTTGGAGGGGCGTTCTCTGATCACCTCCCCCAAAAGAGGACACCATCTCTTCACTCTCAGTCTCACCTTCTCCCACTACCAGCCTTTCTCTCTCCCTGTTTTGTACCTTCTGTATCTTTCATAGTCCTTCCTGCTTTATGAAAGAATCCCATCTTGACAGGGCGTGGTGACTCACGCCTGTAGTCCCAGCACTTTGGGAGGCCGAGGCGGGCGGATCACGAGGTCAGGAGATCAAGACCATCCTGGTTAACACAGTGAAATCCCGTCTCTACCAAAATACAAAAAATTAGCCGGGTATGGTGGCCTGCGCCTGTAGTCCCAGCTACTCGGGAGGCTGAGGCAGGAGAATCACTTGAACCCGAGAAGCGGAGGTTGCAGTGAGCTGAGATGGGGCCACTGCACTCCAGCCTGGGCAACAGAGCGAGACTCCATCTAAAAAAAAAAAAAAAAAAGAATCCCATCTCATTTAGCTGTCCATTTGCAGGCTCACTAGAATAAGTAGGAGATGGGAAAGACAGCAGGACATGGTGTTTGAGAGGAAGGCCGTGGGGCCAGGGAGCTCTCTCACTCACTCACTGAGACTAACCCTGGGCAAGTGACTGGATCTCATGGGGCCTCACTTTTCTCATCTGTAAGACTGGGATGATGATACCCTCCTCCTAGGGCCATTTTGAAGATTTGATGAATGAACAGACGTAAGGCACTTAGAACAATGCCTGGAACATAATAAGCTCTGTATGCATTTCTAAAACTTTTTTTATCATGGAATATTTCCAGTACAGACAGAAGTAGAGAAAACAGTACATGTGGAGCATTCTTGATCTGAAAATCTGAAATCCAGAATATTCCAAACTCCAAAACTTTTTGAGCACCAACAGGATGCCGCAAGTGGAAAATTCCACACCTGACCTCAAAATACATGAACATTGTTTCATGCACGAAATTATTTAAAATATTGCCTAACATCACCTTTGGGCTATGTCTATAAGGTACATATGAAACACAAATGATTTTCATGTTTTGAGTTCATGTTTTGATCCCATCCCCAAGATACCTCATTATGATATGCAAATATTCCAAAATCCGAAAACTCTGAATTTCAAACACTTCTGGTCGCAGGCATTTTTTGTTTAAGGGGTACTCACCTGTATAATAAATCCCTATTGCTAAGTTTCCATAATTGCAACTTATGGTCAATTGTGTTTCATCTGTATTTTCATCCATTTCCCCCAACTTTAGGTTATTTAGAAACAAATTACAGACTTTACAAAATGTTACCTGTAAATATTTCAGGAATTATCTCTAAAAGGTAAAGATTTTTTATTTTATTTTATTTATTCTTTAGAGACAGGCTCTCACTCTATTGCCCAGGCTGGAGTACAGTGGCATGATCACAGCTCACTGCAGCCTCAAACTCCTGGGATGAAGAGATCCGCCTGCCTCAGCCTCCCAAGTAGCGGGGACTAGAGGTACATGCTACCGTGCCCAGCTAATTTTTTTTGTAATTTTTGCAGAGATGGGGTCTCACTGTATTGCCCAGGCTGGCCTTGAACTCCTGGGCTCAGGCAATCCCCTGGCCTTGGTCTCCCAAACTGCTGAGATTACAGGCGTTAAGTCACCGCACTTGGCTGAGCGTTCTTTATTTTAAACATAACCACAATATCATTATCTCACCTAAAAAGAATTAACACATTACCATTATCACACCTTGAAATTGAACTTTTGTCTCCCTTGGCCTCTGCTATATCCCCAGGCCCAAGAATAAGGTCTAGCATACGGCAGATGCTCAATAAACATGTGTTGAATACAGGAGCGACTTCTCTCTTTGCTTTAAAGGCCTCTGAAGCTTCCTCCATTCAGTTACATTTGTCTGCTATGTACACACTTACATATTATCTTTGGTTTGAATACTATTTAACATCCAATAGTCCTGGGGGTGGGGGGATAGGAGGCACTGGGGAGGTATGACAGCATCAACAAGATTCAACAAACATCTCCTGCTCCTCTGTTGAATGTCTGGCCCCATCTCAGGCACTGGGATCCAGGGGTGATATAAGACACCATTGAATAAAACCAGCTCAAAGTTCATGTAGAAGAATGCAGAGCCAGGAACAACCAGATCCTGCGAAAGAGAAGAATATGGGGGAAGAACTTGGCTTATTAGAGATCAGAACATATTAAGGCCCCTATAATCAAATCTGAATGGTGCTGGTGAGGAAGCGATACACAGATCAGTGGAACAGAACAGACAGCTCAGAACTAGATCAAAGTATTCATGAGAATGTAACACGTGGCAGAGATGGTATTTCAATTCTGCTGGAAAAGGAGCAACTGTTTTATTAATCATTGCCAGCACAACCAGCTAGCTTTTGTAAAAAAGTTGAAACCTCCTCTTACAATCACACACGTAAATAAACCCCCAGATGGATTAAACAGTTAACAGCCCCCAGCATTAAAATGATAAATATCTTGGAAGAAAATGCAGGAAATGACAAGGGTGATCTCAGCGCATTTTTTAAAAACACCAAGAGAGTCATATTTTTAAAGAAAGACATATTTTACTACATAAAAATCACTTTTCTGGCAATAGATATTCACAACATTGATATAAAAACAAAAGATTTAAGCATAAAAATATTTGCAACACAGATATCAAACAAAATGTTAATATCTATATATGCAAAGAGCCGTTACAAACTGATAAGCAATGAACAAGGAGTTAGGCAAAGGATAAAAATAAGCAAGACATCGCACAAATCTAAATGGCTAACAAGCATACAACAATATGCACAAACTCACCATTGTATAGGACACTAACGGAGATTTCACTTTGCCCCTACTAGAGAGGCAAAAATTAAAAATAATGCTAACACCTGTTGCTGGAATGGATGCTGGGAAACAGTAGGAAAGAGCTCATGAATTGTTGGAGAAAACGCAAAGTGTTACAGCACTTTTGGAAAGCAATCTGGCAACATTGACTAAAATAAAAAATACATAGGCTCTTCAATTGAGCAATCCCCCTCCTGGGAATCTATTCCATCAAAATAAAATATCCAGTTAGAAGGATGTATGTACAAGGAGGCTTATTGCAGCACCGCTTATAGCAGAGGGGAAAAAAACTGGAAATAAAGTGAACGTCCGTCAATAGAAGACCGGATGAAGAAATTATAGTAGTTCCTCACTTTGAAAAATGATTCTGCCATTAAAATAATGAATTAGAGCTACAGAGGCTGACTTGGAGTGATTCCCACGGGTGGCAGTGTTTGAATGAGTAAAGCAAGACACAGAAAGGGTGCCTCATATAATCCCATTCTGTAAAAGAATGGTCCAGTATGTGAGTGTGCATCTGGATATGCGCAGGTGCGTTTATGTGTGAAGATGATCTGCATGTCTGTTTTGTTTATGATTGCTTGTACGTGTAGAGATATATCGGTTGTTAACATGGGTATGGAGATGGGAGAGGGATATATACATAAAGAGGAAAGAGACAAGCAAAAGAGAAAAAAAGCAAGGCTGAAAAGGGACTAACAGGTATGACTTCACCTCGATTATGTCTTTCTGCAGATTATCTACGTATGTATCTATGTATAAAGACAAAATGATTTCATGGGAGAATGCATAGCACAAAAGGACCTGGCTTGTTCAGAGAAACAAGAGGAGTGTAGCTGGAACTCTGTGGGAGTAGGGGAGGAAGGTGATGGATGAGATTGAAGGTCAGATCTCACAAGCTGTGTGTAGACGTCATCAAAGGTTCTAAGCAGGGAAATGCTACAATCTCACACCTTTCTTGAGCATTCTCTGTGTACCACAGAGTCGTAGGTCCTTGATGTAAATTCATGAATTCTATACTGAGGAGTCATTATTTTTCCCATTTTCCAGACGAAGAAATGAGGCTCCATGAGGGGGAGGCGTCTTCCTCAAGGTCACTCTAACTCAGTCTTCTGGCTCCAGACTCCAGGTTCTTTCCACTACCCCACTCAGTTTGGCCTCCACAGGTAAATATAGTCCCCTTAGCATCAACAGCAGGCCTAGGCATAAGCCCTGAAGCTCAGCAAGGAGCTGGGAAGAAGTCCAGGGCTCGGCAGACACCTACTTGCCACTCTGAGTAAGTGGAAGTGGGGGAGTCACCTAACCCGCAGAGTCTCTCCCCACTCTGGTGCCCTGATCATGTACTGGGTAGGACTTTGCCAACAGGCAGAGCTGTGTGTAAATTACAGCTCTGCCTATAAATTGCACATATATGTCTTCACATATTAGCTGTGTGACCTTGGGCAAATTGCTTAGCCTCTCTGTGCCTCAGGTTCCCCCTCTGAAAAATGAGAGACATGACAGAACTTCCCCTGAGGACTTGATATAAAGATTAAATGAGTTCATATGACGTGAATTATACCAAGCACACAGCCATTCTCCCCAAGTGTCGTGGTAACCAGGTGGTCAACAAGGATCTCCTGCTGTTGAAGAGAATATGCTGTTACTATCAATTTTCCTCCTCTTCTCTCTAACTTACCCCAACCCCACATTTATCAACAAGCTGTGTGTCTTCAGGCCCTGTTCTGTGCCAAACACTGCAAGATACAAAGGGCAAAATGACAACCACAAGGGACAAGGACCCCGTTGTTCAGAATTTGAGGCTTTTAGGAAAGATGACAAAACAGTGTTTGCAGGACAGGAAGTGAGGACCCAGGGAAGAGGGTGAGGGAACCTAGCTAGGACAGCAAGCCTATCCCAGTCTGGGGACCAGGGATCCACCCCTGGGTGCCTGTGGAAGACCCCCCATGTCTCTCTGCATGGCAGTGGGTTCTGAATTCCAAGCAGGCCCTTGGAGTGAGTTGACATGTTAGCACATAGTAGGTTACTTGGCTCAGATAAGACTACCCACAAACGTATCAGATAGCCCGACTGATACCAACAGAGAGACTCAGGCACCCGTAGGTTGTTGAAGAGGAAGTTATTTTAGGAAAAGAGAAACTTGACATTCTGCAAAACCCATCAGGGGCCAGGAGATGGGGTCCTTGTCTACCCATTACAATTTGTTCCTAATCAGACCTGTTTTCAGAATATGGTGCTGGACCACAGCTTATAGATGCTCAGAAACCTTGGTGATTTTGACCTCCTGCGTAAGGAGCCAGGTCAGCCACATTTATGGAATTGGTGGTGCACTTGGCAGCACAGACAAAGCACTCGTTATGAAAACTTCCCAGAAGAAGATCCCATTCAATCCCCATGACGAAAGCAGCCCCATGACTCCACCATCACACCCGTTTTACAGATGAGCAAAAAGTCGAAGAGAGTTACAGTAACCTGTCCCCAGCTTGGGAGAGTGGGGCAGAGCCAGCATTTCTCCAGCCCTTGGACACAGAAGCAGCCTGTTGGTCCTCTCACCTACTACTCTTTGGGTCTATACCTCTGTATGATACCAACACCTCCTTCACGTGCACCAGACGCCTAAAAAGAAACTCCACCAGGCTCAGAACGCTTTGCTACTGAGCCACCCTCGGATGTGACTAGTGATTCTCTAAGCCTGCAGGGTCAGGAAGCCCTGTTTCTTAAAAGGCAGGACAGCAGGCTGTTGGACTGCTATTCAATTGGGGGAAGGGGAAAGGTCACCTCCTCCATGAAGCCCTCCCTGCCATGTCCCCGTCACCCACCCCATGGACCTCCTTGATCGTGCTGCATTCAGTCATTGGTTCCTGCCGGTGACTGACTTAGTTTTGTTTATCTTTGTATCCGCTGCACAGAGCTTAGCACATAGTAGGCACTAAGCTGGATTGAAGGCATCCCCTGATCAGGCCCCGCCTCCCTTTCTAGCTGATCTCTGCCAGTTTCCTCCTAGCACTTTGGAGAAACGGAATTACCTGTAGCTCCCACAAATGCACAATGCACTTACCACAATTACAATTAAACTATCAATCAATCATATAGTCAATTACATAGTAGCTGCCTCCTGGGAATGTATGTTCCAATGTTCCTAGAGGCAGGGAGTACGTATGCCAGTCCTGTTCACTGATGTTAGGTGCTCAACAAACTTATGGGGCTTTTTAATTTGGGGAAAAAAAAAAAAAAAAAGTTTTTTAAGACATGAGGTCTTGCTCTGTCGCCGAAGCTCAAGTGCAGTTCACTGCATCCTCAAACTCCTGGGCTCAGGTGATCCTTCCACCTCAGCCTCCCCAGTAGCTGGGACTACAGGCATGAGCCACATCTGGCTAATTTTTAAAATTTTTTTATAGAAATGGGGTCTTACTGTTTTCCAGGCTAGTATCCAATTTCTGGCCCCAAGCAATCCTCCTGGCTCAGCCTCCCAAAGCTCTGGGATTATAGATGTGAGCCACTGCCCTTGGCACTAACTTTTGTTGAATAACCATTTCATGCCCCATATAGGTTGGGTCTACTATTCCCTTTGTCTAAAAAACCT
The DNA here is from genome assembly GCF_003255815.1 of Theropithecus gelada. NCBI lineage: Eukaryota > Metazoa > Chordata > Mammalia > Primates > Cercopithecidae > Theropithecus > Theropithecus gelada. The sequence continues at coordinate 13,876,412 of NC_037678.1, forward strand.
TTCCCTAGCCTTCTCGGTCTCTGAGTCTTCCACTTATCCTTCAAGACCTGGAGCAGCTGTCCCAGCTCCTGGAAGCCCTTCCTGAATACCCAGGTGACATTCCCTGTTCACTACAGGGTGTGTTACCCAATGTGCCTCCCTCCGCCCTCTCCCCATCCTGTTGCCTACATTATATTGAGCTCTGCCTGCAGGTCTCTCTCCACTTGAGAGTGACTGCTTCTGAGCAGGGTTACGTCTGTTTCTTTCTTTTGGTATTTATTCAAAGCACACAACACCCAGTAGGAGCTCAACATGTAGCTAATATTTATTTAGGGCTTACTATGGAGTAGGCACGGGAAGTACTTTCTCTACATTATTTTATTTAATTATCAGAACAGCACTTCAAGGCAAGTGATGCTGTCCCCATTTTCCAGACAGGGCCAGTGAGATCTTGGGCTGTTGTCACTTGAGGCCACGATGCTGGCCAGCATCAGACTGGACCCCGACCCCCAGGATCCACTCCCCAGCCTGCATGGCACCCAGCCCTGTCCCCAGCAATCCTGGGGACACCTCCTCCTCGATCTGCTGAAATCCACATGGAAAGAAGTCCCCTCCTTTTCTTTCCTTGTCACCTCTCCAGGTTCCACTCTGCCCAGGGACCTCTGAAGCCATCCATTGTCTTCTCCCGAAGACCCCTTTGTCCTCCCTGTGCAGAGTTCTAGGCCAGCCCTCCCGGGATACTCCAACCGGGTCATTCCCTTTCCTTCCTCCTCTTCCTGCTTTGCTTCCACTTCTCACCTTGCTGACCCAGGGGTTTTCCCATTCAGTCCACATGTATTTGCCACATTGAGCCTCACATATTTAATGTGTGCCAGATTCCATGTGCAAGGCAGGGAAGCAGTAACATAGCCAGGCCCCATCCTTGCACTATAAGTAAGAAAATAAAAATCTATGGGAGGTGAGGGCTGCTGCTAAGGGCTGATAAAACTTCAGCAGACAGAGAATTTGCAATGATGGGGAGTGGGGCAGCCTTTATTGGGTGGTCAGTTGGGCCTTTAGGAACAGACACCTGTGGGAAAAAGGGCATGAGTCCGGTGCCAAGAGATGCGTGGCCAAGGCAGAGAAACAGTGATGTCAAGGCCCTGAGTGGGCAAGGGACCAGGATCCAGGGACAGAGGGAGGCTGGTCTGGCTGGAGGGAGGAAGGGCCGGAGAGTGAAGCTGTGAGGGGCTGAGCCTGGTCGCTAGGCCATGCAGGACTGTTCTGTGTCCCCTCCCAACCTTGCTTGCCCAAATAGGTTTCGTGCATCTCACTGTCATTCCCTTAAAAGTCGCTGGAAATGGCCCTGCATCCTGCTCCATCCTTTCACAATCTTTTTTTTTTTTTTGAGACAGAGCCTCACTCTGTCACCCAGGCTGGAGTGCAGTGGCACAATCTTGGCTCACTGCAACCTCCACCACCCAGATTCCAGTGATTCCCCCGCCTCAGCCTCCCGAGTAGCTGGGATTACAGTCACGCATCACTATCCCTATGCCTGGCTAATTTTTTTATTTTTAGTAAAAACGGTGTTTCACCATATTGGTCAGGCTGGTCTCAAACTCCTGACCTCAAGCGATCTGCCGGCCTCGGTCTCCCAAAGTGTTGGGATTACAGGTGTGAGCCACCACGCCCGGCCAGCTCATATTCTTCTTCTTGCTCTTCCTCTGCATCGTTATGTGCACATTTGTTATTTCATTCTTTTTCTAAACTGTAACTTTGTGATTAGTTTGCTATTAGAATTGTATTTGCTGTAGTTTAGTTTCGGGGGAAATCCCACGCCAGTCCGGGGTGGTGGGGTGAAAGGCTAGCGTGCTCAGTGGCTCAGGACTCTCTTGGGGGTCACAGTCCTGTCCTGGGTGGGAAAGTGATTTCTCTCTGGGGATTCTTGTTCTGGATGTGGCTATACCCAGGGTTTCTGTTTTCAGTTCTCACCAGGCTCAGAGCTAACCACTCCCCTTCAACACACCCCACTTTCCAAGCTTGGCCAGCCCCACTCTGCCCACCACCCCAGCCCCCTTTGGCATCAGAATCAGGGGCTCCCTGAGATTTCCTGGGCAGCTCCCAGATGTAAGGAGTAAAACCTGCCACCTCACTGCATCTCCTTCCCTCCCAGCCCCGGGGCCGACAGCCCCATCTAGACCTTTCTGCATGGGGTACTCCAGCTTGGGCCTGAGCAACTCTGTGGCCCGAGAGAGAAGAGCAGGCCCTGGGGGAGCGGCGCGGGTGGCACCAGGCCAGTGCCACCTCCCCAAGTCTGACCCTCACTCTGCCTCACCCCTGCACGTACCCCATCATCAACTCAGGGCACCCTCATTTCCACAAGTCCCACTCACCCACCAACGTTCAGGGGCTTTAGAGACCTGCTCCTCCTATCTTCCAAATACATAAATAGGGTTTCCCTTGCTTAATCCCAACAACCATAGCCTTATTCATACATCCCAAAAATATTCCCTGAGCATCTATGCAGTTCCAGGCACTTTCTAGGCACTGGGGATACTGCAATGAACAAGATAGATATCGTCTGATGTCCTGGGGGAGGTGGGTGGGTAGGGAGAGATTTCAGCTGATAAACAAGAGAATGTGAGGCTGTGATCATGAAAACAAAGCAGGCCAGTGTCATCCAGAGTGACCAGCACTGCTGCCCTGGAGGTGATACGGAAGCTAAGACCCGAACAAGCATTCCTGCAGGGGAAGCAACAAGTGCAAAAGGCCTACAAGCAGAACAAACTAGGTCACTATTTACAAGTGAGGAAGAGCTGAGGCTCAGAGGGGTGAAATCACTGCCTCAGGTCATGGAGCATAAGCAGCAGAGAGCTGAGATTCAAACCAAGGGCCTTCTGATGCCACAGCCTGTTCTCTTCCCACTTTGCTTCTGGTGGGACGAGGGCCCCAGGACAGCAATACCAATGGATGGTCCCTAATCCCAGGCACAGCAGTCTCTCTGGATTGGGCTCCAGCCTTCCTGTCCACCACCGTCAGTCACACCAACCTCCTGGAGGTTCCTCGTGCGGCTTCACGCCTCTTTGCACTTGTACGTGTGATTGCCATGCTGGGAATGCCCTCCTCTGTTCCTCCACCAGTTGTGATCTTTTCCCCTGGTCTTTGAGGGTCAGCTTGTCCCCAAAGCCTTCTGAGACACTGCAAGACAGAAATGAATACTTCCTGCCCTGGACTTCCACAGCCCATGTCTTCACTATGTCCATTTATTCATCAAATAAGCATTGCAGACCTACCATGTACCAGCTCTGTGGCCCGAGAGAACAGAGCAGGCTTGCTTAGCTGTGGGAACTGACAGCTGTGAAAACCGATGCACCAGACAAGTTCAGACACGAAACAGCAATTCAAAACACGGAAGTGCCACAAGAGGATGAACACAGGGACTGTGGGCACACGTAGTGGGGAAAGCCAGACACCCACCCCTCTGCCAGGCTGGTCGGTATGCCCTGGGTCAGCTGTGTACTTGTCAATCTCTCTGATACGATATTTTAATCCCATCTGCATCCCTTGTACCTCAGCACAGGGCCTAACACAGAGAAGACATGCATTTGAAATTTTATAGCAAGAAAGATATTCGTTTTGATTGAACACCTAGTGTGTGCTAGGTTCTGTTCCAAGTGTTAGAAATACAATGCGAACAGCCCAAATCTCTTTCTTCATGAGGCCTACAGTCCAGTGGGACTATAATGTAATTGCATGAGTTCTTTACATTGCTAATTAATTAATTCACATGCCAAGAAGATAGAGGCTGAGAGCAGGAAGTGAACAGGCAATAGAATGTAGCAAAACTAGATACATGGCCAAAGCAGAATTCTTGACTTTCCCCACCTTCCTGCATCATCCCCCGCCACCCCCCGCCACACCCCAACCTGCTCCTGCCTCGCAGTTGCCCATCTCAGTAATGAACATCAATAGTCATCAATTTCTTCCCAAATATCCCGATTACCTTCACTTCTCCCTATCCCGTTGCCATTGTGCTGGTCCAAGCCACCATCACTTCTTGCTTAGAGCTCAGCAGCAACTGCCTTCCTGTCTCCCACTGTCTTCCTGCCTCCAGGGCTGATTCTCTCCTTCCATATCCCACCAGCTTCTTCCAGGTTGTTGCTCATCCTCCAACCTCCCCTCCATGGTCTCCAGGTGCTTGGCCTAACACATTTCCTATTATCGTCTTGGGATCGGCCATGCTTAGTATTTTTCCCCCAAAACTGGCCAATCATCTTACTCACACTTCTGAACCTTTGCACAAACTATTCTCCCAGCCTGAAATGTTCCTCTTCTAAGCTTCCTTTGCACCCTCTAACCACCCCCAGCTTGGCCTAGGTACCTCTTTCTCATTCCTACACCTCAGTTTAAATATCTTGTCCTCAGGGAAGATGTCCTTCAGTCCCTAAGGTTGAGTTTGGTCTCCCTGCCCCATGGCCTCACAATATCCTTTGCATTATTTTCTTTACTTCGATGTGGTCATTCTTCACCTGTATACTCCTCTTGCTTGTCTATAGGTTCTTGGAGGCAGGGGCTATGTTTGTCCTGCTCACCATCACCAGGAATTAGCATGATATCTCACAAACAGTAGGTGCTCAATTCTTTGAATGAATAAACTCTGGACCTATAGGAAGTAGAACTTGAAGCAGTGCAAAGTGTCCAAATATCTGCTGTTACATTTACTTGAAATATGACCTTGCAACTTGATAGATGACTTCTCTGAGCCTCTGTTTACTCTCCCTATAGGAAAAGTTATTAATATGCATTTGCAGGATTGTTGGGGAGTTATGTGTGAGAATCTGTGTGAAAATGCCTAGCTCCTAGGATTTGCTCCACAAATGCATGGCAGATCTGTGGATGAGAAGTAAATAGCCTCAGTGCAATACCCTTACTCAGAAAGTTCATGTCTTGGGTCAAGACACAGCAGTTAAGACAGAGGCTCTCAAGCCAAGCTGCTGGACTAGATTCCCAGCCCTGCCACTTACTGTCTGGGGAACCTTATGCCAGATAGTTAAACCATTATGTGACTCAGTCTCCCCATCTGTAAAATGGGAATAATTATGACACCTATCTCATAGGATCTTTGTGGGATTCCGCTTAGGTCAGTGCCTGGCACAAAGCAAATGCCCAACAAATGATAGCTTTTCACATTGCTGTTAACATGTAACACTGACAATCACACCATAATGCTCATATCTGTGGTCCTTCTAGACAGATGAAGGGACAAATTTCCAGAGAGATTAAATGACTGTTCAAGGTCATATGTGAGGAAATAGCAGCTTTGTGCTTCAAGGCCAGGTCTGCTGCACCCAAATCCCATGTTATTTTCACTACATCAAAGCAGCAGCTCAAAATAGGCCTGTGGCATTTCAGCTAATTTCCTCTAAGCCCTTCCCAAGTAACCAAATGCAGGCATACAAAGCTGCCCCCCTAAGAGTATCCATTTAGCAGCTACTAAGTACTAAGTATGCCTGGTGCGTCCCAACCAACCAACGGGGCTTGTAACAAGCCAGCTCTTCCCAGGTAGCCTTGCCTGGTCAGCAGAAGGAACCCAAAAAGAAGAATTAGATTGGGAAGACCAGCCTAGCCAACATGGTGAAATCCTGGCTGTACTAAAAATACAAAAATTAGCCAGGCATGGTGGCAGGCATCCATAATCCCAGTTACTCGGGAGGCTGAGACGGGAATTGCTTGAACCCAGGAGGTGGAGGTTGTGCCTGAGCCAAGATCACGCCACTGCACCCTAGCCTGGGTGATACAGGCAGACCCCATGAGGAAGAAGAAGAGGAGGAAGAAGAAGAAGAGGAAGAAAAAGAGAAGAAGAAGAAGAAGAAGAAGAAGAAGAAGAAGAAGAAGAAGAAGAAGAAGAAGAAGAAGAAGAAGAAGAAGAAGAAGAAGAAGAAGAAGAAG